>NW_026637978.1:0-3386 GCF_028554395.1 Pezoporus wallicus | reverse complement strand
ATTGCCCCATAGAACCCCATTATTGCCCCATAGAGCCCCATTATAGCCCCATAGAGCCCCATTATTGCCTCCTAGAACCCCATTATTGCCCCATAGAGCCCCATTATTCCATCATACAGCCCATTATTGGGGGGGGGTCGTTCCATGGGGTTTCAGGTGGGTTTGGGGCAGTCGGAGCTGGATGTGGGTCCTTTGGGGGGCACCCCCCCTCCCCCCCTCCCCCCCCCCCCCCCCATCCCGCACAATTTCCAATTTGAATTCATTTTATTTAATTTATTTCCTTATTTTTAATGCAAAAATCCTCGCGGGGGGGGGAGGTGTTGGCGAGGGGCGTGGTCAGGCGAAGCCCCGCCCCCTATGGGAGGGGGGTGAGGAAGCAGCTCATTGGTTAACATGCGGGAGGGGGAGGGGCTGACGTGCGGTAGCCCCGCCCACTCGGGGAGGGCAAAGCAGCATTGATTGGCCACCCCGTCATGGCCACGCCCCCTTTATGGGCCAACCCCCCCCCCCCCGTGCACAGTGCAATGGGGCAGCCCCACGGTGGGTTTGGCTCCGCCCCCTGGGGGCGGTTGGCAGACGGGGGGGGGGGTGTTCTATGGGGGGGGGGGGGCATTGGTTTGGCAATGGGGGGGTCCCCGCTATGGGTCTTGATGTGGGTCCCGCTATGGGTCTTGATGTGGGTCACGCTATGGGTCTTCATGTGGGTCCCGCTATGGGTCTTGATGTGGGTCCCACTGTGGGTCTTGATGTGGGTCCCGCTGTGGGTCTTGATGTGGGTCCCGCTATGGGTTTTGATGTGGGTCACTCTATGGGTCTTGATGTGGGTCACGCTCTGGGTCTCGCTGTGGGTCCCATTGTGGGCTCACTCTGGGTCTCTCTATGGGTCTTGCTGTGGGTTTCTCTATGGGTCCCACTGTGGGTCTCTCTATGGGTCTCGCTGTGAGTCCCACTGTGGGTCTCTCTATGGGTCTCGCTGTGGGTCGCAATGTGGGTCTCTCTATGGGGCTGTGGGTCTCTCTATGGGGCTGTGGGTCTCTCTATGGGGCTGTGGGTCTGTGGGTCTCTCTATAGGGCTGTGGGTCTCTCTGTGGGTCTCTATGGGGCTGTGGGTCTCTCTATGGGACTGTGGGTCTCGCTGTGGGTCTCGCTGTGGGTCTCGTTGTGGGTCTCTCTGTGGGTCTCTCTATGGGTCTCTCTGTGGGTCTCTGTGGGGTGCTGGGTCTCTCTGTGGGTCTCTCTATGGGTCTCTCTATGGGTCGCTGTGGGGTGCTGGGTCCCGCTGTGGGTCTCTCTATGGGTCTCTCTGTGGGTCTCTTTGTGGGTCTCTCTATGGGTCTCTCTGTGGGTCTCTTTGTGGGGTGCTGGGTCCCGCTGTGGGTCTCTCTATGGGTCTCTCTATGGGTCTCTCTGTGGGTCTCTCTATGGGTCTCTCTATGGGTCTCTCTGTGGGTCTCTTTGTGGGGTGCTGGGTCCCGCTGTGGGTCTCTCTATGGGTCTCTCTGTGGGTCTCTCTGTGGGTCTCTCTATGGGTCTCTCTATGGGTCTCTCTGTGGGTCTCTCTATGGGTCGCTGTGGGGTGCTGGGTCCCTCTGTGGGTCTCTCTATGGGTCTCTCTATGGGTCTCTCTGTGGGTCTCTCTCTGGGTCCTGCTGTGGGTCTCTGTGGGGTGCTGGGTCTCTCTATGGGTCTCTCTATGGGTCTCTCTATGGGTCGCTGTGGGTCGCTGTGGGGTGCTGGGTCTCTCTATGGTTCCCGCTGTGGGGTGCTGGGTCCCGCTGTGGGTCTCTCTATGGGTCTCTCTATGGGTCTCTCTATGGGTCGCTGTGGGGTGCTGGGTCCCGCTGTGGGTCTCTCTATGGGTCTCTCTATGGGTCGCTGTGGGGTGGTGGGTCCCGCTGTGGGTCTCTCTATGGGTCCCGCTGTGGGTTGCTGTGGGGTGCTGGGTCCCGCTGTGGGTCGCTGTGGGGTGCTGGGTCTCTCTATGGGTCCCGCTGTGGGTCGCTGTGGGGTGCTGGGTCTCTCTATGGGTCGCTGTGGGGTGCTGGGTCTCTCTATGGGTCCCGCTGTGGGTCGCTGTGGGGTGCTGGGTCTCTCTATGGGTCCCGCTGTGGGTCCCGCTGTGGGTTGCTGTGGGGTGCTGGGTCCCGCTGTGGGTCGCTGTGGGGTGCTGGGTCTCTCTATGGGTCCCGCTGTGGGTCCCGCTGTGGGTTGCTGTGGGGTGCTGGGTCCCGCTGTGGGTCGCTGTGGGGTGCTGGGTCTCTCTATGGGTCCCGCTGTGGGTCTCTGTGGGGTGCTGGGTCCCGCTGTGGGTCTCTCTATGGGTCTCTCTATGGGTCCCGCTGTGGGTCTCTCTATGGGTCTCTCTATGGGTCGCTGTGGGTCACTGTGGGGTGCTCCGGTCACTTGGCCAGCCGGCTGATGACCCGGATGAGCGCCGCGTTCTCGTCCTTGAGCCGCTCGTTGTCAGCGCGGAGATCGGCCAAAGCCTGGGGGGGAGGGGGGGATCCATGGGGCAGGGGGGGGGGGGGGGGGGGGGGGTCCCATGGGTCCGGACCCCTCCCCCCCCCCCCCCCCCAATGGCACCTTCAGCTCCTCCTCCAGCTCCGCCGCCTTCCGCTCCAGCGCCCGGCGCTCCTGGGGGGGGCATGGGGGGGTCTCTATGGGGCTGGGGACATGGGGGGCATGGGGGGTCTCTATGGGGTAGGGGGCATGGGGGGGTCTCTATGGGGCTGAGGCATGGGGCAGTCTCTATGGGGCAGGGGGCATGGGGGGGTCTCTATGGGGTAAGGGGCGTGGGGGGGTCTCTATGGGGCTGGGGCATGGGGGTGTCTCTGTGGGGCAGGGGCATGGGGAGTCCCATGGGGTATGTGTGGTTCCCATGCGGTATCTGTGGGTCCCATGGGGGGTATCTGTGGGTCCCTATGGGGGCATTGGGGTCCCATGGGGTATCTGTGGGTCCCATGGGGGGTATCTGTGGGTCCCTATGGGGGCATTGGGGTCCCATGGGGTATCTGTGGGTCCCATGGGGTATGTGTGGGTCCCATGGGGTATCTGTGGGTCCCATGGGGGGTTTCTGTGGGTCCCATGGGGTATCTGTGGGTCACAAGGGGGATCTGTGGGTCCCATGGGGTATCTGTGGGTCCCAAGGGGTATCTGTGGGTCCCAAGGGGTTTCTGTGGGTCCCATGGGGGTATCTGTGGGTCCCATGGGGTATCTGTGGGTCCCATTGGGGGTATCTGTGGGTCCCATGGGGTATCTGTGGGTCCCATTGGGGGTATCTGTGGGTCCCATGGGGATATCTGTGGGTCCCATGGGGTATCTGTGGGTCCCAAGGGGTATCTGTGGGTCCCATGGGGTATCTGTGGGTCCCAAGGGGTATCTGTGGG
>NW_026637977.1:0-3404 GCF_028554395.1 Pezoporus wallicus | reverse complement strand
TCCCACCCCTAAGCCCCTCCCACCCCCATATCCCCTCCCACCCCCTCCCAAGCCCCTCCCACCCCCATATCCTCCCACCCCTAAGCCCCTCCCACCCCCATAGCCCCTCCCACCCCCTAAGCCCCGCCCACCTGCAGGACGTAGTCCAATCCCCGTGCACGCGCGGCCCCTCTGGCCCCGCCCACCGCGGCCTCCGCCTCCCGCGCCTCCATTGGGCGCCTGCGCGGGACCTCGGCCTGGTGCTGCAGCGCCCCCTGCAGGGCCTCGGCCGCGCGCCACCAATCACGGCGCGCCGCCCGCAAGCCCCGCCCACCTCTGCATGGGGGGGGGGGGGGGCAGTGACAGCCATTGAGACCCATTGAGACCCATTGACCCCATTGAGACCCACTGAGACCCATTGAGACCCAATGACACCCATTGACACCCATTGACACGCATTGACCCCATTGATACCCATTGACCCCCACTGACACCTATTGACACCCATTGATATCCATTGACCCCATTGAGACCCATTGACCCCATTGCCACTCATTGAGATCCATTGAGACCCATTGATACCCATTGACACCCATTGAGACCCATTGACCCCACTGACCCTCATTGAGACCCATTGACCCCATTGACACCCATTGATGCCCACTGAGACTCATTGAGACCCATTGACCCCATTGAGACCCATTGACACCCATTGAGACCCACTGACACCCATTGACCCCATTGACACCCACTGACCCCCACTGACCCCATTGACACCCATTGACCCCCACTGACACCTATTGACACCCATTGATATCCATTGACCCCATTGAGACCCATTGACACCCATTGACCCCATTGCCACTCATTGAGATCCATTGAGACCCATTGATACCCATTGACACCCATTGAGACCCATTGATGCCCACAGATACCCATTGAGACCCACTGAGACCCATTGACACCATTGACCCTCATTGAGACCCATTGACCCCATTGACACCCATTGATGCCCACTGAGACCCATTGAGACCCATTGAGACCCATTGAGACCCATTGAGACCCATTGAGACCCATTGACACCCGTTGACACCGATTGACTCCATTGACCCTCATTGAGACCCATTGAGACCCATTGAGACCCATTGACACCCATTGTCCCCATTGAGACCCATTGAGACCCATTGACCCCATTGACACCCATTGACACCGATTGACTCCATTGACCCTCATTGAGACCCATTGAGACCCATTGAGACCCATTGACACCCATTGTCCCCATTGACACCCATTGACACCCATTGAGACCCACTGAGACCCATTGACCCCATTGAGACCCATTGATGCCCACAGAGACCCATTGAGACCCATTGACACCCACTGAGACCCATTCAGACCCATTGACCCCATTGACACCCATTGACACGCATTGACCCCATTGACACTCAATGGACCCATTGAGACCCATTGACACCCACTGACACCCACTGAGACCCATTGAACCCATTGAGACCCACTGAGACCCATTGATACCCATTGACACCCATTGACACCCGTTGACCCCCACTGACACCCATTGACCCCCATTGACACTCATTGAGACCCATTGAGACCCACTGAGACCCATTGAGACCCATTGATACCCATTGAGACCCATTGACACCCGTTGACCCCCACTGACACCCATTGACACCCATTGACACCCATTGACCCCTATTGACCCCCACTGACACCCATTGACCCCCATTGACACCCATTGCCACCCATTGCCACCCATTGTCGCCATTGACACCCATTGACACCCACTGACACCCATTGACACCCATTGACCCCCAGCACCCATGGGCTCACTCTTTGAGCAGGGCCTGGATGTGCCGGCGCAGCGCGGCCTCGGTGCTGTCCTGCAGCTCCTTGGGGGGGTTGGGGGGGGGATAGAACCACGTGACCTCCCCATAGGCACCCATAGGCACCCACAGACCCCATAGACACCCATAGACACCCATAGACCCCTCTTAGACCCCATAGAACCCCATTGACACTCGATAGACCCCATAGAACCCTGTAGACACCCATAGACACCCACAGACCCCCATAGACACCCATAGACTCCCACTGACACCCATAGAGACCCATAGACTCCCACTGACACCCCATAGACCCCATAGATACCCATAGACCCCCATTGATGCCCCACAGACCCGCATAGACCCTCATAGACCCCATAGACACCCATAGACCCCAACGACCCTCACAGACCGCCATAGCCCCCATAGATCCTCATAGACCACCATGGACACCCCATAGACTCCCATAGACCCCCATAGACCCTTATAGATCCCCATTGCCCCCACAGACCCATTTTGAACTCATAGACCCCCATAGACCCCACAGACACCCCATAGACCCTCATAGCCCCCATAGACCCCATAGACACCCCACAGCGCGCCATAGGCCGCATAGACCCCCATAGACCCCCCCTAGCGCCCCATAGAGCCCATAGAAACCTCATCGTGCCCCATAGACCCCATAGACACCCCATAGACCCTCATAGCCCCCATAGACCCCATAGACCCCCATAGACCCCATAGACACCCCATAGACCCTCATAGCCCCCATAGACGCCCTTAGAGCCCTTAGACCCCAATAGACGCCCATGGGAGATGAAAAGGGGGCGTGGCTTCCGGCTGGGTGGGCGTGGCCTCACCTCGTGGCTCTGCGCCATCAGCTCCAGGGCCTCGCTCACCTTCTCCAGGGCCTCCTGGGGGGGGGATGGACCCATTGAGACCCATTGATACCCATTGAGACCCATTGACACCCATTGAGACCCATTGAGACCCATTGAGACCCATTGAGACCCATTGATACACATTGACACCCATTGACACCCATTAACCCCCATTGATACCCATTGACACCCATTGATACCCATTGACACCCATTGACACCCATTGAGACCCATTGACCCCCATTGATACCCATTGACCCCCATTGATCCCCATTGACACCCATTGACGCCCACTGACACCCATTGATCCCCATTGACCCCCATTGACCCCCATTGATCCCCATTGACACCCATTGACCCCATTGACACCCATTGACCTCATTGACCCCCATTGACCCCCATTGACCCCCATTGACCCCCATTGATACCCATTGACCCCAATGGTCCCCCCTCCCCCACTCCTCCCCATTGCCCCTTCCCCCTTTGCCCCAACCACTGACCCCCCCTTGCCCTTCCCCCCCATTGACCCCCAATTTTCCCCCCTCCCCCCCACTGCCCCTCCCCCCCATTGCCCCCCCATTGCCCCTCCCCCCCCCATCCCCCTCCAATGGTCCCCCCCTCTCCCCCTCCCCCCTTTGCATGGAGCTGTGATCCCCCATTGACCCTCCCCCCTATTGACCCTCCATTGCCCCTCCCCCAT
>NW_026637976.1:0-275000 GCF_028554395.1 Pezoporus wallicus | reverse complement strand
TGACAAATTGTGTTGTTTGGGAGTACTGGGATTCATAGAATCATAGAATAGTTAGGGTTGGAAAGGACCTGGCCTTGAATACTGCCAGGGATGGAGCATTTACCACTTCCCTGGGCACCCTGTGCCAGTGCCTCAGCACCCTTAGAGTAAAGAATTTCTTCCTTATATCCAACCTAAATCTCCCCTGTTTCAGTTTAAACCCATTCCCCCTTGTCCTATCACTACAGTGATGGATCTGCCCCTTCCCTTGCCCCACATCTATGTGTGCTTCCTAGCAAAACCCACCCTCTCCAGCATCCAATCTCCTTTTGGGGTGAATCCAGGAGTTTGAGTTATGATTGCAATGATCGGCTTCACTCCCCATTAAAAATCTCACTCTCTTTGGTAACTACCACTGGGCAAACGCTGTTATATCCCCTCGGCTGCTTAGAATTGCTCTGCGCAAGCTCAGGTAGATACATACCTGGCAGCAACGCAGAGTTAAACCTTCCTTTACATAAACTAAAAGCTAGCTTTCCCCTGGGGCAAAGGCTTTTCCAGCCCTTTAAATCACATCCACTCCCTTTTGTCACCCCTGCCTTTATCATTTGCTCAGCCAAACGTCCGTCTGTCCATCCCCTCCATTGCCTCTGTGGGTATCCGGAGAGCCAAGGGAAATAATCTGGCCGTGGGTCCCCATTCCCCACCTCTCCCCCTGCCCAATAATAGGTTCTGTGATGTGGATTTCTGTCGACAGAGCGAGACGCCCAGCTCTCTCCTCCTTGATGAACACGTCCCATGAGGGCAATGATGGAGTTCCTGCGCAATTTTTACAGCTGACCTTTCCTCCTCTGTGGACAGGGAATGCGTCTCTCAGCGAAGGCCGAGGGGACAGCGGAGCGCGTGTTATAATGCTGGAAAATGTGACTCTGTCTTTGTGGAATGCCATTTTCTTCCCCCTTCTTTCCTTCCCTTTTTCTTCTTCTCTCCCTCCCCATTAAGAAAAAGGCAGCGCTGAAAACATGAATATATAAGGCAAAAAATCACTGTCTGCTCCTCCTCCCCTCTGCTTCCCAGCCCCGTCTGAACAAGCAGCCAAGCTGTTAAATGCTTTTACCTGCTGTGTCCGAGTCAAAAGTTAAATAATGTGTGAACGAACGTGGAAGGAAAAACAAGAGGCAGATAGGGAGCGCGGGAGAGAGCCCCCTTTTACAACAAGATAATTGTTCCATTATGAGAAGCAAATAACGCGCTGCTCATCCCCGGCTCTGTGTCCGTGACATCTTGACAGGTACATCTGAAGGCAATTACGGGCCTCTCGCTGCGTTTTGCTCCACTGCTGGGGCTGGATCCTGCAAACACACGTCCCAGAGCATCACCCCCTGGCAGCCAGCGCTTGCTCTTTGGAGCTCAGTGGGTTTGCAGCAGGGTTGGTTTGCTTTCTATGGGCCATTGTGGCTACAGAAACGGCTTTGCCAAGAGGCTGGGGCATCCCAGCTGGCTGTGAATAGTGAGTTGGATGATGGTGTCAAGGGAGCTGCCTTTCCCCATGCCTACAATGAGGAGTTCCTGCCAAAATAAGAGAGGTTTATTATTCTTGCTAGCTAAATAGAGCAGTTGCCACATCTTTTCTTCCTGGGGCTTGCTTGCTGCTCCTTGGTGCTGGGAAGCTTCTGCTGTCTAAGCTGATGCGTTCCTGTTTGCATACAGGTGCTGGTTTGACCCAAAGTATTTCCACTGTTACTGAATCTCCTTTACCAGCACTCCTTCCTCCTGCAAACCCTCTGCTAGGTCACCCATCCCACCTTCATCCCCATGGAAGGATGTCCTGCGTGTCTCAGTTACTTGTAATTGCTAGCAGTTGAGTCAGTGTGGTAAATGAAAGGGCTCTAGGTCCTTTCTGGACATGGATTTCTCTCAACTGCATCAGCAACCCGATGTCTTTGAGCTGCCTTTGTGTTTGATGGAGAGTTTATCGGAAAGCAGTTCATCTGTCTTCTCCCATGGCTGCATTTAGAAGAGGTGTGTCAATGTGTTACTCTTTCTGTGCTGACTATAATGGAAGCTGGACATGACTACCTCAGAGGGACGGGACATGGGTTGAATGTGTTTGGTCAGGTGTCTCCTGCCCCATGCATAGAAATGTGTGGTGCACTCATTAAGAATGCTTATTTAGTCTCTTTTTAACATCACTTTTATTGTGGTTTATATTCAAAGGGATGAGGAATTTGATGAGTGGAAGAGTGGGTTTCTCTTCCAACTTTCCCTCCAGACCTGCATATGTCATGATGGATCTGAGTTTCTTAAAGGGAGGGAGTAAAGAGAGGAGCCTGTATATGCATGGTACAAAAGGGACATCTCTTCTGTTGCCCATGTTGGGTAGCCTGAGCTGAGAGCCACCAAGACAAAGTGGGTTTGTCTGCATTGCTGACCAGGAGGACACTAGAAGATGAGTTTGAGACCACCTTGATGGGCCACACTCCTTATCCCCCTAACCCCTGCTCAGTTTGAAGTGAACATACTTGGGTCCTCATGAGCAGGGAGTGTGAGTCTGAACCTGTTTTGTCGCCTTCTGTCTGATGCATAGACCTATATAGCATTATCCCAGCAGGCTTCACACCCTCAAGCATCAGTTTCGTGCTAGAAACCACCACTCCGGTGGTCTGCAGCACACCCGCATTGTATTTCAGACAGCTTAACTTGGCCAAAACACACAAAACAGTTGTTATGTCCTGGGGCCAGAGGGGCAACATGTGAGCTGGGGGAAAGCTGTCGTTGTGTGTAGTGTAAGGGGGATGTGCTCCAGAAAGGGACACCCGCTGCTCCATAGCCCTTGCCTCAGGGCCAGGAACACTTCCTAGGCCCCTCTTATTTGGCAGTATAACTGTGACCTATGAGTCTTTACATGTCTCTTTATATGATCTTCATGCATACCTCAACATTAACTATGGCTCCTTGGGTGAAGATGTCTGGCCATACCCACAAAACTAGGCTTTGAGAAGTGAAAAAGTGCTGAAGACTTGAGATCTACACTTCAAAGAGGGGTTTTCTGGTCCTGTAGACTTGTTCTTGGTTGGCATGTGGTAGGTGCTCCCCAAGAGTGAGCTGAAACATCAATGGAGATGTAGGCCCTCCCCTTGGAGAGGTGCGATGGTGAGGAAGACCAGGAAAAGCTTCCCCCCCCCTTAAGTCTGTGTTCTTTGACTTCTGCTTCAGCTTTGAAGTTCAAATAAAAGCAGAAACTTGAAAGAAAACGTCATCCAAAGCTCCCCAGAGGCAGCTTCACCCTTGCAGCCATCGTGAGACCACAAGCTGTTTGCTTGGGGAGGTGTACCTTGGCCTGCAGAGTCTCACCTCCATCTCAGATCCCAAGTCCATATGATCTTTGTCTGCCCAGCATTTAGCTTTTACGTTTGACCCCTCTAATAATGCCATTACTATTCATAGAATCATAAAATCACAGAAGGGTTTGGGTTGGAAAGGACCTTAAGATCATCCAGTTCCAACCCCCCATGCCTCACACTAGACCATGTCATCCAAGGCTCTTTCCAACTTGGCCTTGACCACTGCCAGGGATGGAGCATTCACCATTTCATTCCAGTGCCTCACCACCCTCACAATAAAGAACTTCTTCCTTATATCTAACCTGAACTTCCCCAGTTTCAGTTTAAATCCATTACCCCTTGTCCTATTGTTAATGTCCCCAGTCATCTTCAGTAATACAATGAATGTCTTATCTCTTTTTCTCTGAGGATGAATTTTGCTGAGTCTATTCAGCTATTACTTTAAGGTGCATTATGGATTTACTGTTATCAGTGCTTTCTGTCTTTCTAACGCGGATGAAACCTCCACAAAGACAATAATCAATCGTGAATAAATACACATTGCCACACACTTCACAACAGATTTACAACCTGAATACCCTCAAGACTTCTAAGTGAAGACCACATCAGGGATTTTTTTCCCCAAACACTTTATTTGGAAGGTGTTCCTGGAAGACCAGGGCTCTGAGTAGGACTGGGAGCTGACTGAACAAGACCCGTAGCCATGCTTATGGGTTTTTAATGCTCTTGGAGAAAACACCAAACAAAATAGTTTGGAATTAGGTTGAAGGCACTTTCTCAAGGCATATTTTACCCAGAGGCAAAATATATCAGGCAAGACTCTTGTCTTTCTATCGCTCACAGATAGAGAGGAAGGGAACTCATTTGATGTTCGCTCTGAGTAGACCTGCCTCAAGCCTGCCATGCATTTTTAATATTAGCCCTAAAAGCATTCCAGGTACAGTTCTAGATGCTGGAGGGATTTCAGAAATGCTTTTGTGCTGCATGCCAAACTGCTCAAAGCAGGGCTCCATTGTGTCATCGGTTTGCAATCAAGCCTCTCCGTGACTCTTTTTGGGAGTTGCTAAAAGAGTTCCACATAAAATGGTGAGCAAAGACTTTCCATAGAGCCTAAAAACTGAGGTTCCTCATCGCAGCTGCTGTAGGTGGGTTGGGGTGCTCTGCTGAAGGACCTGGTCCCATCTGGGTTCATATGGCAGTGGCGAGAAGAGGGGAATACTTTAGTTTGGCTTAGTTTGCACATTAGCTGGGTTTTGCACCAAATTTGATCATCATATTTTACAGTTCCATCCCAAGCAGGAAATCTAGACTATGGATCAGTGGCTGCCCTAATTTTTATTGGCAAATCATGATCTTTATTGGTGGAATTATGAGCTAGCTGGGCTTTACAGTCTTGTGTAATGAAGCCAATATATTACTACCAGCATGATGTTTTAAATTTAATGTAGCAAAGAACAAAGGTTGCTTTCTCCTTGCTTTTCTTCTCTTTCTTTCTTTCTTTTTCTTTCTTTCTTTCTTTCTTTCTTTCTTTCTTTCTTTCTTTCTTTCTTTCTTTCTTTCTTTCTTTCTTTCTTTCTTTCTTTCTTTCTTTCTTTCTTTCTTTCTTTCTTTCTTTCTTTCTTTCTTTCTTTCTTTCTTTCTTTCTTTCTTTCTTTTTCTTTTCTTTCTTTCTTTTCCTTCTTTCTTTTTCTTTCTTTCCTTTCTTTCTTTTTCTTTCTTCTTTCTTTCTTTTTTTCTTCCTTCTTTCCTTCCTTCCTTCCTTTTTCTTTTCTTTTCTTTTCTTTTCTTTTCTTTTCTTTTCTTTTCTTTTCTTTTCTTTTCTTTTCTTTTCTTTTCTTTTCTTTTCTTTTCTTTTCCTTTTCTTTTCTTTTTTCTTTTCTTTTCTTCGTTTCCTTTTCTTTTCTTCCTTTCCTTTCCTTTCCTTTCCTTTCCTTTCCTTTCCTTTCCTTTCCTTTCCTTTCCTTTCCTTTCCTTTCCTTTCCTTTCCTTTCCTTTCCTTTCCTTTCCTTTCCTTTCCTTTCCTTTCCTTTCCTTTCCTATCCTTTCCTTTCCTTTCCTTTTTTTTTCTCTCTCTTCCTTCCTTCCTTCCTTTCCTTCCTGCCTTGCTGCCTTCCTGCCTTCCTTGCCTTTCCTTGCCTTTCCTTGCCTTTCCTTGCTTTTCCTGCCTTCCTTTCCCTTTTTCTTCATTTTATTCTCTTTTGTTCTTTTCCTTCCTTCCTTCACAGAATGGTTTCAGTTGGAAGGGACCTTAAAGCTCATCCAGTTCCAACCCTCACACCATGGGCAGGGACCCCTTCCACTGGAGCAGCTTGCTCCAAGCCCCTGGGTCCAACCTGGCCTTGAACACTGCCAGGGATGGGGCAGCCACAGCTTCTCTGGGCACCCTGTGCCAGCGCCTCAGCACCCTCACAGGGAAGAGCTTTTGCCTAAGAGCTCAGCTCAGTCTCCCCTCAGGCAAGTTCAAGCCATTCCCCTTGGCCTGGCCCTACAGGCCCTTGTCCAAAGTCCCAGCACCTCCATTCCTAAACCAGGACCAAACCCACCAAGTTGCTCAGCAGGACTTTGTGTTTCACTTCCAAAAAGCTCAATGAAAAAATAAATAATAATAATGATGAAAAAGACATTTTTGTGACATTTTTGTGTGTTTTTGTCGTGTTTTCAGAATGAGAGTGCTCACAGCAGTGATGTAAAGGATGAGAGGATCGGGCTCCCGATGCTGCCAGAGGTACTGCTGTAGCCAGGGGAGCACATCTGGCTTCTCAAATCCTGGGACCGTGGGTTGGCAGCATGAAGGAGCTGTGCTTTACTTGTAAACCACACCAAGTTACGGTAGTGTCACCACAGAACCATAAACGTCGAGTCCCACAATACCCATTTTACAGCCTCCATCCAGCCCAAAGCCTCACTTCAGTATTGCTTGCACATAATCTTCGGTTTGTAACATTTGCTTAATTCCTTCTTGTTAAAAACCCCAGAGGAAGAATAGGCTTGTCCTAACCTCTTCTGGCCTGCAGTTCTGAGCTATTAATCTGTCATGTCAGCATATTTTATTAATACTCTTTTCCTGCGGACGAGAGGTGGAATACATCATAAGTCACTAACCATCTGCTGTGCAAGTGCGTTGTAAAGTATCTTTCTTCCATAGATTATTGCTTTGATAGATTAGGGGCTTGTACAGCCGTGATGCCTCATCCCATCAATTTTAAGCTCCCAGAAGAGCCTTCACGGCTGAAGTATCTGATCAATGTAAAACTCTTCAACAGCATCTCACTGTGCCTCTGCGGGTTAAGAGAGTGCTATTACACCCACCTTCCAGATGAGGACATGGTGTCCCAGGTTTCTGATGCATTGCTTAAATAGAGTGCTTTCTCCTTCTCTTCCATCCCTGGCAATGGGGAGAGATATGCAGGTCTAGAGGAGAACAGCCTTTTCTCCAGGTTGAATCAGGGCTGGATCTGGATTCTAGGGGTGCCTCGTAGCATCTCAGCCTGTGAGCCATCTGCTCTGCATTTTGGAGCTTGAACACATCTACACCACCAGCTCCTATGGTCAGAGCTGCATCAGTGCCGTTGGGGTGCTGCAGACCTAGCTAGGGCAGCAGCATCTGTGGGTGCAAAGCTCACCCGTTGCTGTCAGAATCCACCTCATGCTGTTTTAGCTGTATTTAAACCTAGCTCCTTAAGAATGAAGAATTGTGCTGAGATTAAAAAAATGAGAAAGAGGGAGGCCCCAGGACAGAAGGGGTTTATTTCCAGCCTAAAGAAGGCATCTAAAGAAGGAGGATGACCCTGAAGTGTCTTGCTCCATCTCACTGAAACTGCAAGATGGTGTCATCCCTTTCATTGCACTTGTTTATTCGCATTTACAGAGATGAGGGATCTGTGGGCAGCTGATACATCAGCGGTTCCCATTCTGCCTTCCCTGATGCAGTGTCTCACAGCACATCCGTAGCCTCCTCTGGCCTCACTCCAACAGCTCCACATCCCTCTTGTGTTGTTGCCCCAGAGTAGAGGGGGAGAATCCCCTCCCTGAAGAGCTTTCTGAGCTGCTGGTACATCCGAGCCACTGACTGCATGAGTTTGGCCCCAGAAACCAGCAGTTTCTGGTGTACTGGAGCTGGTGTCGGACCTGAAAACCACCTGAACTTAAGTGGTCCTTTTGGGAATACTCAGTCTTTCTGAGGAGGGCTTGGAAAACAAGGGCTGATCAAAGGCCTGATTGAGCAAGATGTAGAGCAAGGGGCACAAAGTGCTTTTGAGTGCCGTACATAGAATCATAGAACAGTAAGTTCATAAGCCTGGGGTTTTGTATGAAAGCATGCATTAGCTGCATAAAGAAATTCAGTGTGAAGACCTCAGGAATAGATCAAACATGAGGCACCCATGAAGATGGGGAATAAAGGTGTCAATCAAAGGAATAAGGCTTATCAGTCTGTAGTCCAAGAGTTGCTGAGAGGCCATGGTAGTTGGGATGTAGCATTGCCCACCTGGATTTTCCCTGTATCTTGCTCTCCAGATACCACAAATCAAAGTGGACCACCCCTCCTTGCTGCCCTAAGCCCTCATCTCCCTCACCTTGGCACGCTTAGCACCCCAAAACCCTCACCTACCCAAAAGCAATTCAGCATTCTCAGGGTTAAATCAGATTTGGTATCCAACCAAGACCTGGCAGCTGAATTTTAGCCCAGCATGAGATTTTTTATGATCAAATTATAGACCCCAGAAAAAGAAGGAAATATACCCCAAAAAGTCCAGTCTGAGGTTTATAATGGAAATCATGACAGAGCCCTGATTGTAGTAGCAGGAACAGCATCACTCTTACACAGTCGTAAACTGGTATTGTCCTGTAGGGTATTGTAAAAGGAAATAAAGGCGTCTAAAGTGCACTTGGTACCCACAAAACCTCTGAGGGGGTGGGTGCCATGACTGGATGGGAAAAGGGCTGCTTGCCAAGATGAACTTTAAAGGATTAAATCTACTCCCTGGTGCAAATCATCGTCCATGGTGTCCCTGTATCCCTGTGTTGAGGGAGGTGAGATGCTGACCTGGCCTCTTTGCAGGGCTCATGGTGATTCTTTGCACCCTTGAGGTAGGGAAAATGAAACATGTCCATTTCCAGGATGGATGGCTGTCTATATGGGAGTAAATTCAAATTATATTGGGCTAAGAAAAGCTGGACTGCAGTGATTTTTCATAATGTGGGTCTAACAACGTGGAGGCTCAGCCTTTTCGTAGAATCATAGAATAGTTAGGGCTGGAAAGGACCTTAAGATCATTCCAACATTAAAGTAGAAAAGCAAAAAGTAATAAAGCTTCTGCACCTCATCTTTATTATTATCTGGGCCATAAAGGGAGGCAAAGCATTTGTGAGCTGCTTGCAAATCCCAGCTTCTGAACCCCTGCTCTAGATGCTGAGTTTGCAATGAGTTTGGTTCATCGTCTCCAGGACCTCTTAAAGATCTACTGTGAGATGTCCCTGCCCATGGCAGGGGGGTTGGAACTGATCTTAAGGTCCTTTCCAACTCAAACCATTCTATGATTCTATGGAGCAGAAATGATGTTAGGCTCCAGCAGAGAGTATGATACAATAAAGAACAAAATACTCACATTTTATTGCCTTACTCACGCATGGTTTCTTGAGTATGACTTATGGAAGCTTTGATTTACACTGGTGCAAGCTTTATCTGCTGCTGTCTTGGCCAGCTCATTCTTAATACTGAGACCTATGGGCCTCTGCTGACTTTCTTGGTTAAATAAATTCAAGCAAATATAAATGTTAATGGAAGGCTCTTTATTTATGGCTAGATTGGAGCACAGCCTCTTACACCATGGGTCCAATCCAAAACCCATTAATCCAAAGCCTACTGACATCCCTACATCGGGCCCTATCTTTGGGCTTTTCCTTCTCACTATAAAAGGGGCAGTTCAAAATTCACTTTAAACCCGATTACATTATCCCACAAAAGCCATTCTGCACAAAACTCCCAGCCTTTGGCCCCTCCAGGGAGGCCGAGCATCGGGATGTTTTAGTGGCTGTTGTTTGAAGGCTGAAGATATTCCTCCCGCAGCAATGCCTCTCCCCCTTCTCCTCTCCATGCCAACCATCCCACACTCTGAATATCTCCTCATGAAGCGTTTTGCAATGCATCACGAGCTGTTTGTGGCCAAACACATTTTTGGCTCTTCTGGATGATACGGAACCTACTTGCAGCTCTTCAGACACTTTCTCAGATTGTTCCTTGCCAAACCTTGATTTGTTTTGGCCTGGTCGGATGGGAGAGAGCTTTCTGCTGCTTTTATTAGCATTATTAGTATTGTCTTGTTATTGTTTATTCAGGGATGCTTTCTGCCACATGTGCTTGGATAACCGCTGGGTTGTCATTCCAGTGTCTGCCTGAATGCGTTCTTAAGCTTCTTCCCTTCGCCCCTATATTTTACTTTCTCCAGTTCAAAAAAAACCCAAACTAACCCCAAACCACCACAAAAGCAAGAAAACAAAACACCACCCCAACAGCCAAAGAAGAGTTGCGTGCTCTTTTGGTGCAGAAGAAGAAACAAGCAGCACAAAATGTTAAAAGCATGGAAAAATATAGGAGTTGTCCCACAGCGGATTAAGATGAGTCAGTAATTGAAGCTGTTGTGTTTTCACATGGAAGTAGCAGGTTCGGGGTTATTCTCTTAGCATAAAGACTTATTGTTATCACAGCTGTGGGAGGGATAAAAGGAGCAGTGAGAAGGAGGATCAGCTCCTTGGTGAATATGAATTATTATAGTTTATTAAGGCTGTGGCTTTTCACATCTGATCGTGCCTTGCTGGTATCAATAGAGCTTTTACACGGAGTCAAGTGAGGACTGGACTCAGAAGCTAAAAGACAAGAAGAAAGTGTTTGGTTAGACCTCCAGAATGGTGAGAAACAGGGAATCTACCCAAAGCATCAAGCCCTAAACCTCTGTGCGAGCAGAAATGCATCCTTTAGGATGGCATCCAAACTTGTTGGGTTTATAGACAGCGTGGTCCTTCCCAGCCATGCCTGTTAAAGCATGTGGACATCCAGGCATGGTATATGTGGCTCTGCAGGATTAGGAAGCTGCCAATCTGACAGAGTGGGATAATTCAAAGCATCCTGATGCCTTTATATCTGTGTTTAAAAATAAAGAATACTATTTATATTGCAGCAGTGGTGTTTGGGAGCCCTGGCTTGCTTTGTGCCAGGGAACTTGTGTGCATATAATAAGAGGGATTTTGTACCCTCTGGTGTACCACGCTGCTATAGTCCAGTCTACAGACCAGATCTGGGGACTGCTTGCAGGTTGGTTGCACTATTTCTTACTGAATTTAGGATAACAATCCTGACTCCCAGGGAAAATGGGGTGTTAGGCAGGTGGGATGGGATGTCCTCTATAGGACACAGCCTATGTGAGCTGGTGAAACAGCACTATACTCCCAACTAGGTCATACCAACGTAGCCACACTCTGCCACACACATCCTTTGGAGGCATCCAGAATCCTCCTTAGACCCATCTCACAGGGCCTGATGGGGACCTGGGATGCAGGTGGGATCAGAAGAGAGGATTTTGCCTGCTGTCTTCAGGCTTTTGTGGATGCTGGGCATGTAACTCAGCATGGGAAAGGTCTGCTTGTATTTTGCCTTCCTTTTCATGCTCAACAGCACTGGTGGGACGGGGGTATGTACCCGGGTATCACTGAATCATAGAATGATCAGTTCCAACCCCCTGTCATGGGTAGGGATGCCTTCCACTAGAGCAGGTTGCTCCAAGTCCCTGTGTCCAACCTAGCCTTGAACACTGCCAGGGAAGGGTCAGCTAAGGTGGCTCAAACAAAGCCCTATTTCTCTTTCCCATTACCTCACCTTAATGAACTCCCTATAACCACCCTCCTGCCAAGCCCTTGACTTTTTGAGCGAAGTGACAAATGGCTTTCAGATCTGCCCTGAGTTTTGCTGAGGGAAAAAGGAGCTTTGTGAATATTTACCCTGCAGATTTCCTCAATTAAAATAGCTTGGAGAGTATTTGTTCTGGAGATTCCATGCAATTAAGTGAATAAGCGATAAGGAGCAGCCCATGTTTTCCAAGAGCAAAATGATGTCCAAGCGATAGCGCAGCAATGGCAAGAGGAGCAAATGCCTGTGTTTTTATGCCAACCTATAATTAACCCTTGGAATAGCTATGGAATAAAATTCAAGAAACTCAGTGCAAAGTCAGGCCCTGAATCCATACTACAACCTCAAAAGGTTAACCAAGCCAAGTGCAAGGTCCTACACCTGGGTCAGCGCAATCCTGAGCACAGCTACAGGTTGGGCAGAGAAGAGATTCAGAGCAGCCCAAGGAGAAGGACTTGGGGGTGTTGGTCCATGAGAAAATGAACATGAGGCGGCTTCAGTGTGCGCTCACAGCCCAGAAAGCAACTGTATCCTGGGCTGCATCAAAAGCAGCGTGACCAGCAGGTCGAAGGAGGTGATCCTGCCCCTCTTCTCTGCTCTGGTGAGACCTCACCTGGAGCACTGTGTGCAGTTCTGGTGTCCTCAACATCAAAAGGACATGGAGCTGTTGGAACAAGTCCAGAGGAGGCCACAAGGATGCTCAGGGGCTGGAGCAGCTCCTGTATGGAGCCAGGCTGAGAAAGTTGGGGCTGTTGAGCCTGGAGAAGAGAAGCTGCGTGGAGACCTCAGAGCAGCTTCCAGTATCTGAAGGGGGCCTATAAGGATGCTGAGGAGGGACTCTTCATTAGGGACTGTAGTGACAGGACAAGGGGTGATGGGTTCAAACTGAAAGAAGGGAAGTTTAGATTGGATATAAGGAGGAAGAAGTTCTTTCCTGTGAGGGTGCTGAGGCACTGGAATGGGTTGCCCAGGGAAGCTGTGAATGCTCCATCCCTGGCAGTGTTCAAGGCCAGGTTGGACAGAGCCTTGGGTGCCATGGTTTAGTGTGAGGTGTCCCTGCCCATGGCAGGGGGTTGGAACTGGATGATCTTAAGGTCCTTTCCAACCCAAACCATTCTATGATTCTATAATTCTATGGTTCTAAAGTACTCTATCTTGATCAGTACTTACTTCACAGACTTTTCATGATTGACATGCTCCGTCATGGAAGATGAACCAAAGCCTGTAATCAGGTGTTTGTCAGTAAACAGGAAGCCTATCTGAACCAAGAAGGTGGAATCTGAGAGAAATCACCCCAAGATCAGGAAGAAATCGCTCAGGAAAAGAAATCAGTGCTTTCAACAAAAAGCATTCACCTCCAGCAGGGTTTTCCTGGTAGTTTTAGTTAAGAACAAAACAACCAAGTCTGTGTGTTTCTGGGAAAGGATGAAGGGATTTTGTACCTGGAAGATCATTCCTTAATAAAACTACCTGGAAGATAGCTAAAGCTGGGATGGCTTAAGAATGTGTGAGGGATGTCTTAAAGGATGCCTAAGAAAGTAAGAGACCAAGCTGCAAGCTGCTCTAGGGGAAGGTGTCCCTGCCTGTGGCAGGGGGTTGGAACTGGATGAGTTTTAAGGTCCCTTTCAACACAAATCAGTCTGGGATTCCATGAATCCATGAAGCAGAGTCATCTGGGACAGATTTTCTTTGCCCAAATGGTTCCCGGCTGAGTTTCAAAGCATTGTACTTTGCCTGGTACCTTGCCAGCTCTTTTCAATTAGGTCACGATGTGATTATGCCATTAATTCCCTTTCTGTCCCCAATCTCCATCAAAAAAAACAACTTTTTCTCACAGTTACAAATAGAAATACTTGGCTAAGATGCGGTTTTGGGATCCTTCGCATTCTGGGTGCTGTAGGTTCTCCATTCACTCCATGGATTGCAATAAACCAAAGCGACCCGTGTCTCATCTTGGTTTTGCTTTATTCTGCCTTGTCTGAAAATGTGTCCCATCAGCAAAGTCATGACTGGATCTTTAGGAGTGTTCAGCCCCTTTGATCACAGCTGGGTTTGAAGGATGTGCACACGAACAGCATTGGAATAGCTTCCCAGGAGCTTCAACAGCATAAAGTCCAGCTTCTTTCCTGCAAGGAAACTTGCTTGAAAGCCTCTCCAAAAGCCCTTTGGATAACCTGGCCCTCATTCTGCCTTGCATGAGGTGGTCCCAAGACCCATTGAGTCAGAGCAAAACCTGGCGCAGCTCTCTCCTGGTCCCTGCTTCCCACTACAGAGTCAGAATGGATGTTGGGATCAGGGACGAGGTTAAAAATGGGCAGAAATAGGGATGTCTAACAAATGTCTTGCTCACAGATGAGGTGTTTTTACTCTCGGCCAGCATTTGCAAAGCCGGGACCATAATGGCAGATGCTCCCCTGAATATTTAACACTATTCCCTCTATTCCAAACAGGCTATTCAGACATTTTATCCTTTCCAGTCAGTCTCCATCTCTTCACTCTTGCAAATCACTGTTATTAATTATGCACCCACTGCTAAGCCCCCATGTGAGGAGGACTCACAGCACCATAGCAAAGGAGGGGTTACTGGGCTTCATAGGGAAGAGAAAGCACTACCCCACCCTGAAGGGATCCTTCAGCTTTGGAGAGAGGAGCTGACAGCTGGTTTTTATTAGGATAGAGGCCTTTTAAAGGCAGCATTGGGGTAGGGGTGGGACCTTTGGTCCGGAAGGGAAGCGTGTTCTGCTCAGTCCCAGGGCTGGAAGGTCGGGCTTGCGTGGTCTGCAGCCAAATGGTGCAAGAGTCATGAAGCTCTGCTTTGGTTTTCCTCTGGATGGTGATGGGAATGGGGCTGGTGCAGTGGGACAAGAGCTGGCCACTGCCGTGGCTTGGACTGGGCAGGGACTGGGCAGTCCTGCAGCATAGGTGATGAGTGATGGTATTAAAGACAAGGTGAGGGAGACAAACAGCACTGAAATACAGGGAAAATGAGCTGTGGCTGTGGGTCTGAATGCAATCCCTTTACAGGCAGGTAAGCAGGGTGTTAGTGCACGAAAATCTCTGTTACTTAATGGCAGGGTAGGAGGAGAAAAGGGGCAGAATAAAGCAGAGCTGTGAGGCTGCAGGCTTGCGTTTTACCCTGGGAAATGCTATAATCTTCTGTAAGGTGTCTGGTGGGGGAGAAACCTCAGGTTGCTGCAATCTTGCTACTTTATAGGGACGGCTTTGCATGTCAGAGGAGGATAAAATGTGGCCTCTTCCCCTTTTAAAGCTGTCCATGCTATAGCTACAAAGGAGTTTGTCTATGGGCTCTGTAAGATCTGGCCTCTGTCACCAGGGTTTAGGCTCTACAGGAGCCACAGAGCATTCACCTCCCTCTGAGTGCACCTTCTTGGGACAAAACCCCCATTTCCATCATTTCCCTCAGAGCTGCCGTGTACCACCGAGGTGTAACTGGAGCTGCATCCCCTCCACATGCATAGCAGTGATGCGATAGATGCTCACACATTGCTCCGCTGCACCCCGTTACCTGCCATGGTGTGCTCCTGTTTTAACTCCCTGGCTGGCCTCAGAGCAACCTGATGTTAAAAAGGGAATAATCCATTTCTGAGGAGCTGTTTTCCTTTTTCCAGACATGTGGCATTTCCCCCTGGATGCTGCACAGACCAGGAAGGGCTGTATTGTATTGACCCCTGTATTGACCCCCTGTATTGTATTGACCCCTCAGGAATATCAATGCTTCCTATAAGGCAATCTAGAGAAAGCACTCCTTAAGTCCAGAGTGCTTGAGCGAGTCCAGAGGTGGCCATGGAGATGCTGCGAGGGCTGGAGCAGCTCTGCTCTGGAGCCAGGCTGAGAGAGCTGGGCTGGGTCAGCCTGGAGAAGAGAAAGGGGAGACCTTATAGCAGCTCCAGTGCCTAAAGGGGCTCCAGGAAAGCTGGAGAGGGGCTTGGGACAAGGGCCTGTAGGGGTGGGTTGGAGCTGGAGGAGCTTTGATGTCCCTTCCAACCCAAACCAGTCTGGGATTCTGTGAAACCAGTAACTGAATAGGGTCAAGAGCACAGACCCGTCACTGACCTCTAGTTCATCATTAATAGGCATTGTTCAGTAAAATCTGGCAGGGCTTGGGGGAATTAAGGTAGATATTTCTCAATGTGTGGATGTGATCGCCCTGTTTTGGGTACCAGAGCTTAGTTTCCCATGCCAGTTGTGCACCAGGCCGGTAAATGACTATTAGCCTGAAGTTATTTATATTTATAGCTGAAGCCTATGTCTGAAGATGGCCAGAATACTTGTTTAAAAGGGAGGAATGGCATCCTGTCCCTGGCTATGCTGTCATATGGCACCTTCCAGCCACCATTCCCAGCTCTGTGATTTAAACCACCCCCCTCCAGGACATTTATCAATGGCTCCTTTGAGCTTCACATGCAGAGCACACCCCGACACTGGGTGAAGTGCTATCCTAACCCCTCTGTGGGTGTGATGGCTTTCATAGCTCATTCATAGCTCACAGCACCTTGAAACTCACTGATAAAACCCTAATACCACAGCCCACAGCGCACATAACTATGTCATATTGATAAATATTTGCAGAGTGCCACGACTTGGCACAGCTCTATAGAGATCTGTTAAATAAAGGAGCGCAGCAGCCTGCTCCAGGAGAGTTTATGCTTCAGTCCCAGCTCTGCATATGTTTAATGTTATCCTGAGTCATCCATAGAGGGCCTTCTCCTCTAGGCAGGATGGAAGAAGAAGAAAGGGTGAGGAGACACGTGCAGAGAAATGACTGATAAATGATGCCACTGAAACAGCATGGGTGGGCCTGTGGGTTTAGGGATGCAATATGAGCCCTCAGCATGTCATCCCACTGGAGGGAAGGGACGGGATCCAGAGGGACCTGGACACGTTGGGGAGGTGGGACTGTGTGAACCTCATGGAGCTCAACCAGGCCAAGGACAAGGTCCTGCCTCTGGGTTGGGGCAATCCCAGCACAAACCCAGGCTGGGGGAGACCAGATGGAGCAGCCTGAGGAGAAGGACTTGGGGTGCTGGGTGAGGAGAAGCTCCCCATGACCCGGCTTCAGTGAGCGCTTGAGCCCAGAACCCCCCCCGTGTGCTGGGCTGCACCCCCAGAGCTCAGGGAGGGGATCCTGCCCCTCTGCTGTGCTCTGGAGAGACCCCCCCCTGCAGACCTGATCCAGCTCTGGGGCAGCAGCACAAGAGGGACGTGGAGCTGCAAAGCCAAAAAGGGTTCTTTGCTCAGCAACCACTCATATCCCCTGGGTTAAATGCATTTGGAAAGCCCAGCCCTGATTTATTTATGGTCACACCGGTGTGGTGAGTTCTCTTTCATGAAAGAGCCTGGAATATGGTGAATCAAGTTATCTTCTAATGGTGAAAACTGTAATAGCTTTGACTCATAGAAGCAGTGGGAAAGGTAATGGTTGCTAGAAATGAAACCCCAGATGTATCCCCGTATGTATCTCCTCACTTTCCAGGTGTCCCCAAAGCATCCTTGCTTTGCCACCAGACGCCACTGTGTGCATGAGGAGCAGGAGACAAAGATCTGCAACGTTTCAGTTATGGGCATCCCTGATTCATCAAAGCACTTAAAGCACACACTGTCACATAGGAATTAAAAGGAATTAAAGATGTGCTGAAATTTTTATGGCATAGGGCCTGGGGGCTTCTCTGTGTGCAAAATTGTCTCAGATTAAAGGTTTTGGTTGGTTTTACAGTTCCTAAAGTTCTTCCTGAATAGCCACTATATGCATGGGGTTAGTCCAGAGCACAGATGATCTAAAGGTCTTTCCCAACCCTAACCATTCTATGATTCTGTGGTAATATCTTTCATGTATACATCCTTTCTCACTAGCCTTCTGGTTTCTTACCCTTTATCCCACCTTTTGGCTTCTGCCTCCTACATCCTTCTGTCCGGATGAACGCTGTGGACAAGCAGCTCTCATGAGCACTGCAAGGAGCAGATAATTCTGCTCCTAACGCCATTATTTATGGTTCCCCAGCGTGTTGTCCTGTCAAAAGAAACCTTAACAAACTGTTAGGGCTCAAGACAACCATGCAGAAACATCTCCTCCTTTTCACATTCCTCCTCTACACCATCATTTTGGGCCATTCAGCTCAGAGCCCTCATATTTAGACCACGGAGGGCTGGTGGTAGGACTTGCCTTGGTGTGTTGTGTCTGCACAGCTCCAAGCACAGCAGGTGCCTCCTGCAAGATCATGACTATTATGACTACCACAACTCACTGCTTCTGCTCCTATTGATTAATAACAACCTCATTTCCCCAGCAGCCCTTTTAAAGATTAAGGTAATATGGAAAAAGGCTGTTTGTACAGAAATCAGGGCAGTTGCAGAGCGAGCTGCACTGCAATCGGTATTCCAGGCAGTGTAAATAAGTCCTCCTTGGAGAACCCTGACAAAACCTCCTCCTTGTAGGTACATGTATCTGGGGGGCACTGGGGTGGAAATGGGGGTCTGTAGCAGTCTGAGCACTTATGGGCAGCTGTCACGCATAGAAAAATGGACACACTGTGCAAAGCTGCTGGCAAAACCGGGTCTTAAATAAGGAATATAGAGCCTTGGGGAGCTTGGGGTTGTGTGTACAGCGTTCTTTGCTGTTCACATAGGAAAGCCCATTAGCGACCTGTGCATATGAACACGATCTTTCCGGCACAGGGACACACGCATAAACATGCGATGCTGTATAAATAGCTGTTCCCAAAATAGACCTTTAGGAAATGTATTCTGGGTCTCTTGGTGCTGGGACTAAAGCGTTTATTCTGCTCTTTCCTTCCACCTGACAGTCACAGTTACACTCAGTGGTCAAAATGACACCGGTGCTTTCGCAACCAGCACCCGTTAGTGCAGTCCACAGCTGACACAGACTCATGAGGTTTGAGGTTGAGGAGCCAGTTGTGCTTTACTTTCTTAAGGGTATTTTTTCTTAGCCTTTCTTTTTCCTTTTCTTTTTCTTTTCTCTTTATCTTTTTCTCTTTTCCCCTTTCTCCTTTTCTTTTGTATTTTCTCCTTTCCTCCTGTCCATTTCCTTTTCCCATTTTTTCTTTTCCTGTTCCCTTTTGTACTTTTCCTTTTCTTCTACTTTTCTTTTGCTTTTCCTTTTCCTTTTTAATTTCTCCTTTTCCTTTTTTCGTTTCCTTTTCCCTTTCCTTTTTCTTTATTCTCTTTCTTTTCCTTTTCCCCCCTTTTCATTTTCCTTTCTTATCTTCTTTTTTCTTTTCCATTTCTCATTTTTTCCCTTTCCCTTTTATATTTTTTCCTTTTTCTTTTTAATCTCTTTTTCTTTTCCTTTTTATTTCCTCCTTTTTCCCTTTTCCTTTTTTCCCGTTTCCTTTTCATTTTCTCTTTTTTTCCTTTCTTTTTTTTTCTCTTCCTCATTTTCCCTGTCTCCTTTTTATTTCCTTTCCTTCTTTTCAATTTTATCTTTTTCTTCCTTTTCCTCTACCACGCAACCCCCATCCCCAACCCTGCCGTGAAATCAAACCCCCAATCTCAACATCTGAACTATCCCACCGCTTTAAAGCCAGATCAAAGAGCAGGAGGCTGAGGACCCCGAAGGCTGCGGCAGCACCCGGCGCGGCAGGACGAGTACCCGCACCCCGCGGGGACAGTGCAGGGCACTGATTTCCTCAATGCCCGGAGAAGGAAATCCACCTGACGGCATGAAAACTATCTTTGTGCTGTAATCGCGGAGCGCAGCAAAGCGCTGAGCGCCCTCGGGAGAGGTAACGGCGGAAAGTTTCCGGTGACCACACGAACGAGCTATTTCTGCTGCTAATCATTAACCGCTCATTACAATAACGCCCGTAGCACTTGCGGCACCGGCTCCCGGCCCCTCGGTGAGGCAGAGGAGGGGGGGGGGAATCGATCCCCAAAGGGGGATAACTCAAACCCCGCGGAGCCCCGGCCCTGCCCGCGGGGGGATGCGCGGGGCGCGGAGCCCTTTGTTATGCTAATCCGGGCTGACATCACGCCGCATATCAAAGCCGAGGGGGCCGCATATAAGGAGGCTCCGCGGGCTGCCCCGCCAGAGCCGGTCCGGACCCCCGCGCAGCCCCGGCACGGGTGCAGGTAAGCGGGGAGCGGGATGGGGGGGGTTCGAGCCGCTGCTGGGATATGGGGGAGCGGGGAGTGACCGGATGGAGCACCCCGAAACGCTGAAGGGGTGGCCAAGAAGAGGGCAAAGAGACTGGGGGGGGGGGGTAAAGGGAGGGGATGGCTTGGAGGATGCAAGGGAGATGGGAGACCTCGGGAGGGAGGTGCAGGGATTGCGGAGACCCGGTGGGATACGAGGAAAAGTGAATCTTGGAGGCTGCAAAGGAAAGAGGAGACCCAAAGGGGCTGTAGGGGTATAGGAGGTTTGGAGGCTGCAAAGGAGAGGGGAGACCCAAAGGGGCTGTAGGGGTATAGGAGGTTTGGAGGCTGCAAAGGAGAGGGGAGACCCAAAGGGGCTATAGGGGTATAGGAGGTTTGGAGGCTGCAAAGGAGAGGGGAGACCCAAAGGGGATATAGGGGTATAGGAGGTTTGGAGGCTGCAAAGGAAAGGGAGACCCAAAGGGGGGGATATAGGGGTATAGGAGGTTTGGAGGCTGCAAAGGAAAGAGGTGACCCAAAGGGGATATAGGGGTATAGGAGGTTTGGAGGCTGCAAAGGAGAGGGGAGACCCAAAGGGGCTATAGGGGTATAGGAGGTTTGGAGGCTGCAAAGGAAAGAGGTGACCCAAAGGGGATATAGGGGTATAGGAGGTTTGGAGGCTGCAAAGGAAAGAGGTGACCCAAAGGGGATATAAGGGTATAGGAGGTTTGGAGGCTGCAAAGGAGAGGGGAGACCCAAAGGGGCTATAGGGGTATAGGAGGTTTGGAGGCTGCAAAGGAAAGAGGTGACCCAAAGGGGATATAGGGGTATAGGAGGTTTGGAGGCTGCAAAGGAGAGGGGAGATCCTGCAGAGGGAGGATGCAGGGAGAAGGGAGACCCAGGGGAATGCAGGGAAAGGTGGGTCTTGGAGGCTGCAAAGGAAAAGGGACAGCCGGGGACATGCACAGATTTAGGAGGTTTGAGGGCTGCAAGGGAGAAGGGAGACCCCAGGGGGATACAGGGAGAGAAGATACCAGGGGGGTGAAGAGAGGGAGGAGACTCAGGAACCTGGGACCTGGTGGGGTGCAGGAGAAAGGGGGGATCTAAGGGTTGCAAGGGAGAAGGAGACCCACAATGTGTAGAGAGACCTGAGATGGACACGCTGCATGGCAGAGGGGTTGCAAAGGTCCCATCTGAGGGTTGAAGTGAGAGGGGAGAGCTGGAGGCTAAAAGAGAGGGGGAAGATGGAGAAGGGTGTGGGGACACCTAAAATGCAGGGGCTGCAAGGGAGGGGGTGCAAGGGACACATGTGGGTTGCAGTGGAGAAGGGAGATGGAAAGAGGAGACCTGGGAGCTGCAAAGGAGAGGTGAGGCTGCATAGAGAGGGGAGACCTGTGGGCTGGAATCAGCCCCACCACCTTGTCCCTGCTCCCCATCCTCACTGCAGGTCAACTGGGGATGCGCTACCCCTGGGGAAGAACTGGAGGGTGGCACCAGGTTCAGGGAGATCTTTCCTTCTTGGGTGGGAAAGCTGGAAAAATGAGATGGATACTCACACATTTCTATATAATTCATATTGCCTATTCTTATCTTTGGGATCAGACTCTTGGAGGTGTTGGATGGGAGCCTTCTCAGTGCACAGGAGTGGGACTGGCTGCAGACAGCCTCGGGTAAAGAGAAAAGAGAGCATTGAGTTAAAACCAGCTCCAGTTTTTAGGAGCCCACAGGCCACTTGCTGCTGGTTTGATCAGTGACCCAGAGCTCTCCAGAGCTGTAAACATCACGTCTGCCCCTAAGAGTCTCCCTCCCCTCCCCTTGCAAATTCCTCTTGCAAACGTAACCTGTGCTGGGCTGAGTGGAAAAAGGCATTATTACCTCCCCAAGTAACAGGGGTGTGATTGCAGGCCAAGCTTGCTGCTCTTAGAATGGGCATAGGGGGGTACATCACTTCTATTCCTTCCTGGGGGTCGGAAACACCCCCCAGAATGTGTGTTCTTTAAGGTAGGGGGTAAAGCAGAGGGTGATGTTGTCTGGTCAGGGTTAGCGAGAGGGTTTTAGAGCATCTGAGACATTTTACACCCAACTCTTGTGTTGTTCAGCAATTCAAGCAGAGGGAGATAAGGGGTCTGAAATATCTAAATGGACACTAAAAGGCATGGGCAGGATTAAGGGCTGAAGGTTTCCAGTGTGCTCATGGAGGGGTGGGAAGAAAAGAGCTTCCAGAGATTAAGAGATACAGAAATACCCTGAAACAAGGAGTCTGCCTGGATGCTCGCGGGAGCGCTGCCTGCAAGGGACACATTGAACCCAAATCCAAGCAGGCATTAAGGAAAAACAACCCACAGTGATGAAATCCTGCCTCCCTTGTAGTCAGTTGGAGTTTTGTCTCGGACTTCAAGGGAACAGGGAACTTGCCCCTAGAGGTTATTAAAATCCTTTGTAATAACAGCACTTCTCTAGTAACCCTTTACATCAGGCGCTGGGATTGGGGTAGCCAAAAATGAGCCTGAGTGGAAAAATACACTGCAGATAGCAGAGAAAACACCCCAAAATATGCCTTCCCCCAACCCAATTGCTCCCAAAATTGAGCTATAGGGGCAAAAAGCTGCAGATGGGACAAATCCCAAGCCTGGGGGCAGGTGGGATGTGCTTTTCCCAGGGTAAGGGGTTCGCTGAAGTGATGCTGACTGCTCCAGCCATTCCCAGTCCTATCCCGAGCCCCTTTGAGGGTGCAATGAGGGGGCACACCAGCATGCAGTGCGACCCCCGAGGCGCAATGTGGCAGGCAGGGGTTTCTGTTTATTGTAGTATTGGCTTTCAGCTGGGGTGGGAAATCACCGCAAAGACCACAAAGAGCAGCCCGGAGCGGTGTCTGAAGTGAGTAAGTGAAGGGAAACCCATTTACTGCTATTAATACCACTGCTAAAATAAGCAAGCAGTGCCCTGGAGACACAGAGGAACCCCTCTCTAAGAATTTAAGCCCTGCACCTGGTTTGTTTGTGTGTTTGGGCTGAAGAAGGGAACAACAACAGTAAAAGGCAGAGGGAGGAAGGATCCTTGAGAGCTTTTGTGTCCTCCTGGCTGCTCCCTAGAGCCAGAAACGTGATTTCATGTTTACGGAGTTGCAGCCTTTTCCGTGAGCTCCAGGTGCCCGAGGACTTGGAAGGAGTGAGAGGCAGAGTTAATGAGGTGAGAAGGAAAGCAGAAGGGAAAAGAGCAAAAGGCATTTTGTTGTAAGAGATCAGACCGAAACATCTGCAGGGCACGGGCACCTGCGTTGAGCTGGGCCGTGCTGCCCCCATCATTTGTCTTCTCTGCAGGGAAAGAAGGGAGAGGAATAAAGAGGGAAATCTGGAGAGATGAATTTGGGCTCGTTTAAGGATTTATCTTCTTTTCTTTTTGTTACACAAACCTTTTGGAGAGAGAGGGGGGAATAGAAAACCTGAAGCAGCGAATGAAGCCTTGCCATGTGCAGGGTTAAATGGAAACACACAATCAGACCATAACTCAGGGTGTAATTCAAGCCATACGGTTTGTCTGTCTGTTGACTCGGAAGGTTCTATCAAGGCTTGGCGAGGGAGGGGACTGAGAGGGGAGAATCCAAACTCTTCGTGATTCATAAACCACTCCTTTGCAATTGGGATAATAGAGCTCTCTCTTGCGACGGCTCGCTCAGCCTCGGAGCTAACCGTGGCTCGTGCTCTTTCTCTCTCCTTTCAGGTTGCTCAATCCCCAAGGACGAGCGACACCCAAACTGAAGGGAAATACGCTGTGCAGAAAATCAGGAAAACCCCTTTTTTTGTGTTATTGTTTTTCCTGTGGAGAAGCCGATTTCCTTCATCAAGTGGGGGAAAGTGGAGAAAATGAAGCCGAATCCGCGATTTTTCTTAGCTGGTTTTCTGTCCTTGATTCTGCAGACGGGGCTTTGCCATGGGATAAAATGGATGTAAGTACCTGCCTATCTCTCTCTGCGTTTTTAAAGCCTTTGTAGGCATTGCTGTTCTCCTCCCCAGTTTTTGCTATTTGAGGCACGCTGTGAAGCTGTTTAAAGAGCAGCGAGCGCTGCGTCTCTCCAGGCATTCATTGATTTCAAGTGTGTGTGTACTAGGGGCTTGTGCTAACAATACGTCTCCATCTTCTTTCCAAAATATGCATGATTTAGGCTCTCTTTTAATCTTCCCCTCATTGATACCCAAGGAAAAGCACACACTTGAGTGCTCACATGAGCTACTTCATGAAGTTTCTAGCATTAGCTCCTACCACGCTGGGAAACTCTCCCTCCGGGACCGCTGGTCGTGCTGAGTAGGAGATGAGAGCAATAGGGACGGCTGCTAAGATAATGCCGCCAATCTCCAGCCACAGGGGATGCTTGACAGATAACATGGGTGTTTTTTTGTGGACCTTTTAACCTTTGGATTTCATGAAGGGTGTTAAAAACGACGCAGGGGGGAGGAAGGAGGGTGAAGAAATACCAGGGAGTGTGGCCAAGTCTGGATTGAGTTTCCCCGGAGGTAATGTCACTGCAAACAAAGTGAAAACATCACTATCTCATTTCTTTGCTTAAGCAAGCAATCAATTAGTTGCTTGCTGCAAAATAAACAAACAAGCCCCTCCAGCACCCATCTGGTTTCGTGGCCTCGATGAGTGATCTGTCTTTTCTACTTGGGTTTGAAGCTGTGCACAGAATAAAGAAGGGGATGTGGGCTAGCCCCAAATGAGCATCTTGCGTAGAAAAAGCCCAGTTAAATGCAATGACAGGAAGAGTTTGTTGTGTAGGGTATAGCGTGCCGAGGTGAAGATCTTTGGTTTAGGTGGAGAAACGGGGATGAGAGGTCCCTGCTTTGTTCTCCTTATGACACTGGCCCTGTGCTACCTCTCATTCCCATTTCACTGTTCCGATCATTGTCATTTGAGGCTCTCCTGGAGTCACCTTTTATAAAGGCTCTCTGAAATCTGGATATCTGCAGATTAAAATGTCTTGTTGGAACCAGTGTTTTCAATGCCCTGCATGCAGTCAGGGGAGAGATGACCTTCCAGGTGTCAATTCACCCTCTTCAAAGAGAGACATCCAGCACAAGTATCAAGAGATGCAGGGAGCTGCTTGAGACCACAATTATATGTGTAAAGAGAAGCAGGGTGAATCCTGTAGAGTGCTTAAATGCACATGACTGGGGGGGGAAGGAATAGGCAGCCTACTTTAGAGCATTTTTCACTTGCTGTCTCCATACTCTAAGGACCACCTTGGAAATAGAGAAGAGTCAGGATCTGATTTGCTCTTCACTGTCCTTGCTTTACACCTTGTAGTAGTGACCATGGCTAAATTACACAGCCCAGCTATTTCTTTCTGTCAGCTTCCTTAAGTATTTAGGGTCTCAGCTCTGCATCTATCTATCTATCTATCTATCTATCTATCTATCTATCTATCTATCTATCTATCTATCTAAAATATGAGATAGATATATATACATCCAGCACCCTGCACAGGGTGGGCATCTCCTCTCTGCAGGGCATCACCATGCCCATAAGCTGGCAGAGCCTGGACTCACTCAGAACCTTTATTTCTATGCAGCACAGAAATCAAGCTGGTTCGTGGCACCCTGATTCCTCAGGGCACTTACATACAGACCCATAAATGAGTGGAGGGGCTCTCTCAAGCACTTGCCATTAGGGTCACACATAAGCAAGATGCTAAATCCGGAGCAAAGAGCCTGGGTTTTCCCCAAAGGGCAGAGGTAAGATGAGCTTCAGAGGGAACCTGATAGCATTGTGACAAGCCATAGTCATGAAAAACAGGCTGGAAGGCAGCGCAGGGTCCCCATTACTTTGCTGGCAGAAGCAGCTTTTTGGCTGGTAAGTGGTTAAGTGCAAGAGTTGCTTTTGGGGATGGGGGAGAAGCAGTTGGAGGAAAGACTCTGCAGTTGCCGCTCCTCCCCTTCCCAGCAGACATATCCCCCCTATTGCAGAGCGAGTGGGGAAGATAAAAGCGAGGATTAAAGTGGCATTTGAAGCACGAACTGCATCCAGATGTGCTCCGCTCACACCTGTTTAAAGCCTGGCAGGGACCTGCACTCCCTGTCCCAGGGCACTTCACCACTGGGATGCTGCCAGTTGGGATCTCACTGAGTTTTTTGCTTTCATTTGCTGTTTTTCCTCACTTCTCCACCCTTGTTTTTCTATGGAAACATGGGCCAATTTTCCCCTCCTCCCCATCACTCTCTTTTGCCTGCCACCACTGGGGCTAGGGTACCATCCTTGGAACCCCCTGGGTAAACTCTTACGGAACAGAGATTGTTGCTACTCAAGTAATACCTCAGAGCTGCAATCACAGCCCTGGACTCACATGCTGGGTGCTGCACAAATCAAACCCTGCCCTTTCCAATGCTCGTGGATGGAGAAGGAGGTGTGGGGGGAAAGGGACGGGATGAAGAGGGAGGAAAGCGCTACGAGATGTTTTCAGTCTTAGGCTTGTCTCAGCGGTCTGCCCGCTGCGATGTTATTGTAGGCACAGTGCCAGGGAGAGCTTCAAAGAGGGTTTGGGAGGGAAGGGGGGAAGATAAGGGGGTGGGTTTTGCCAGCCTGGGGAAGAGGGAGCGACTGATAGGAGAGGCGATAGGAAACTCAATTTTGATGCAGGGTGTGATGTAATTGCAGGGAAAAGAAAAACACCCTCTTCAGCTGTTTAGTGCTTCCCTGTAACGCAATTACCCCCCATAAATTAGGAGAAGCAGGGAGAAGCTAAAAGGGAGTTATTTGTTTTGTTTTAGTTGGCTTAGTTTTACGAGTTCTATGGTCCAGACCCCCATGGCTGTAAATCACCACTGTGCCCTTCCCTGCCACAGATGCACTGCCGAGCATCCAGCGTGGTGCATGGATGGTGAGCAGCTCATAAATGTGCTCTTGCTGCTGGAGAGATTGCATTTTGGCCCCTTCCATCTGAAATCCAGGGAACTAATGGAGTATGGACAGATCTTTGCAAGATCAGGGCTGTCATGAAGAGGCAGCCTTTCAATTCGATGCATATAAGACCCAGAGTCTTATTTTTGCATGCTGCATTCTGCAGCCACTTTCCCATCCTAGAGCAGAGTTTTATTGCATCACTTTGTGGTCCTCAAGGCTTGTTTTGCATAGGGAGGCGAGGCAGCCATCGGTTTCAATGGGACACGTCTTAGTGCCAATGCCTGTAGGGACTCTTTTCACACTACCCACCTCCCTTTGCACCCCCTTTAGCTTTCCTAGGGGGGCTTGGGTTTGGCCAAGCAGGTTGCTGAAACAACGATTTTGGTTAGATCTGACAAACAGATGAGCGCTAGAGGGAGCTGCAGCCAGATGTGCACGCCACAGGTCTGCAGATGTTGGGATGTCCAGGCACCAAGTCGGTTTTGAGACACTTCTGTCTCCTTAGGGGTTGGCATCTCCTCTGTTCAGGACACAGGTCGGACTGTCCCTTTGTATTGAGTGTCAACTACCTTCAGTACAATAGTGGTTGTAAAGAAGCCCATTGCAGCAAGTGGTTGTGTGGCTTTTGGGATCAGCCCACAACAGCAACTGGTGGTGTTAGGAACCCCATCATTTATGCATGGAGCTTGGCCACTTCGAGAGAAGCCCCTGTTGTGGTGCCCTGGACATGCCCCATGCCCTCTGGAGCCAGCCCAGCTTTGCTGCACATGGTTAAATCACTGCACTTCGGGATCACTTTGGTGAACTCAGGATGTCCCCCAGCTCCCCAGCCTCGAGCAGCACCTCTCTGCAGCCAGCAGAAAGCAAGGAGGGAGGGAATGGAAAGGGTTTGTGCTTCCCAACACTGTCTGCTTCTCTCCTTTAACCAGGGAAGGGGGGGAACTGGGACACGGGGGCACGGGCGCCTGCGAGGAGCCCGTCTGCCTGGCAAAGGGGCTGCTAGATGAGCTGCCGTGAAAGGACTGCAGGACGGGGAGCGAGGGAAAGACGAAGGGGGGGGACAACACACAACGGCTTTGAAGTTTGCTCTTCGCTCAGGAAAACTTGACAGAGCTCCATGGCCTTCCCCAACGCTCGGGGAGCCAGCGCGCCGCTGGCATCCACTTCAGTGGAGCTTGGGGGGAAGTCAACAGCCCTGTGCCCACTGCTGCCAGCGCTGGGTTTGGCACCGTGTCTGAAAGCAGCTCTTATTTTAAGCTTTTACTTCTGGGTTGGTTCCCCCCCCCCCCCCCCTTTATTTCTTTTTTTTCCCCTCTTTTTCTATATAAATCTTGCTGCTCTGTCTAAAAACTCTTTGCAGATGCAGTGGGATGTGGTGGCTTTTCCAGCGCTTGTTGGTCCCGAGACCAGAACTGATGCAGGGCAGGGCAGCAGGAGCATGGGCTTCCTCTGATTACCAGGACAAGGTTATTGTAGCAGTTCTGCAAGGCTTTTCCAGTTGAAAACTTGGGAAATGAGGCTTCTGCAGGTTAAAAACCCTCAATGAGATCGAATGTGAGAAACCCACAGACTCAATCTCTGCCTCTATTACAGTCTATAGCACAGTTCACTGTGCTTAAATCTTTCTTTTCCCACCCAAATCTCTGCAAGATCGAGCTGTTTAAGAATAGGCATAAAAGAGTGTCTTTGCAGAAAACAAAGTGGACAGTTTGGAGGAGAAGTTCATGGTTTCACTAACAGTCCTTCCGTGAGGCCTTTCTTGGGTCACATCACATAAGAGAGGAAGGGGAGATGCCCTCCAGAGAGAGCCCACGTTAGAAAGAGAGAAGGTTCTTCCCCCCTTTAAGGGTGGTTTAAAGGGCACCAGTGCTTCACTGCTCAATTCAAGGAGTTCTTCCTCCATCTGGCTTGACCAGGAACAGTTTCGTGCTCACAGTGGTCCTTGTAAACCAAATAAAGTATGGCTTTTACTGATACCTGCTCAGATCTGGTGGTACTTATCCCAAGATGCTGCTCTTATGAATAGTCTCCTCACAGAGCCCAGATGTGCAGGAATGGGCCCATACCTCTCAAAGGACCTGACACTGTGGAGCATTCATGTTTCGGAATGAATTTATTAGCTGGCTGAGATAATTAAAAGAGTAAATGAAAGTCATGATCCATCCGTGCATCATGTTTCCTCTGTAATTACGTTTATGGTTTGCTGTCAGTACCCATAACTTCAGTTGAAAGCTCTGCTATGCTATATATAAAGCAGGAGATGTTTGGCTTGGGGCCTGTTTATTTAAAGGGATGGGTCAAATATGTGTGTATAAAAAAGCCCAATCATCTCCTCCGGTGTCCTCAGCTTTCTGGAGAATGAAAGATGGGGCACGAGAATCAAGGGAGGAGATCATGACATTAAGAAGAGGAAACAGTGAAAAAACAGCATTTATAGGGTGGTGGCAGGTAAAAGTCTGAGTCCAGATAAAGGTATTTAGCAGGTTATTTTTTGCCACCAGATGGAGGACTAAAGGGTATTCTGCAAACTATGCCCTTTAGGGCTGCTTTATTCAGGCTGGCTGTGCCCTATCGGCTCCAGTTCCCCTTCCATCGATGGTGGTCAATGGAGACTGGGTAGAGATAGGATAGAAACCACTGAATACCACCATGGACAAGCCTTATCTGGGGGAAGATGATTTCCTTTACACTGCCCCACAAATGGACTTTGCTCCCCATCAACGTCCTTTGTGGGCGGTGGGCATCCCTCTATGGTGCTGCCAGAATGTGGGGAGCAGGGAGGGTTGGTGCCTTTCCATTGGGAGGGTTTGGAGTGGCAATGAGTGGAGAAGACATTTCTGAGTGCAGGACAGAGACTGAGCAAACCTGTGCTGTCAGGGCATGGACCAGATGACCTAATAGGCCTCTCGCATTCCTGATCCATGATTTATCGATGCACTTTTTGGGCTCGGCAAGCGCCTGCAGTAACTGTGAGTTTTCTTTTCCATCTCCATCACCCTTTACTTTTTCCTCCTGACGCTTGGAGATGTTTCCAGTTATAGGTTCTCACAAGCAAAGGCACGAAGGTCAGGCCTGGGGATGTTCGGAAAACACCTTTCTGCCTCTTGGATCTTTGTTCCTGGGGGATTCCCTGGAGCTCAGTTCATTCAATGGGAAAAAGCCACTGCTGCCATTTAGTGAGCTCTCCTCAATGGGGCCATGGTCCTTCCTCTCTTTACTGGCTGGCAGATATTTTCCCTCTTCCATGAAGCAAATTTCTTTCTTGTTGCATTATGTATTTGCTTCTGTAATGGTGATCGTTTCAGGCCATCTGTAATAACATGATCTTGTTGTATCACGTCCCCTTTTATCACAATGGGGATGAGTTTCAGTCTGAATTCAGCTCTCATTCCATCCTGCCAGTGGTTATGTCTGCTGTTCCAGACTTGTCTGTAATGATGAGATCCAGGTGCCTCAATGTAGGCTCCCAGGTCCTTTAAAGATGCTGAAGACATCTATGCAGGACTAGAAAATGTAGTGCAGAACCTAGGAGGAACATCCCAGGGCCTCTAAAGCATCACTTGGTACCTCTGATTAGAAAACTGAGCTGGTGCCCTGTAGCACAGCATCTCCCAGAGCATTCCTCATGTGCCTGGAGCTCAGAACATGAAGCTCTCTCATTTCTCTGCCTGCTTATTTTGCTGCAGGGACAAGCTGTGCTGGAGTATTTGTCATTTTAACTCTATTGGTGACGAGCTGCTTTGGCCTCTTGCCTGGTTTGTGTTTCAGCCCATTCCTGAGGGTTGCTGATAGGCTTTCTGGGATAAGTTTTCACAGGTCGATGGTGCCAAGTGCTAAGGGTTGGACACATCTCACCCAGCTCTGCGCTTATACAGTCCAGATGTCTGCACCCGAGCTCGATGCCTGGGTTCCCTTTATAGTGCAGAAATGAGCACTCCTAGGGCATGATGCTATCCTGTTGTAGATCTTCAAAGCACATCAAGCTGATTGCTCTCTAGATGTGGCCTTTCCTTTCCACGGGCTGAAGGAGGACCCTGAAGGACTACCATGAGGTCCAAACTATGGAGTTTTGCAGCTAGGTGATACTCACATTGTCCAAAGACTCATGGCTCTACCTTGAAGGACATGATATATCTGAGATACCTGAGCATCCAGAATGTCCCTAGTGGGTTTCATCTCCATGAGCTCAGGTCCAGCACTGGGTCACATCTAAGGCAGGATGAGTTGCCTTCTGAAGGTGCACCTCTTTAGGTAAGGGAGCATTGCATGGGCAACAGTGAGCAAGGGACTGAGATGAACTACAGGGCAACTAAATACTCCCCTTTCCCTTCCCCTTGAAACTCACTGGCCAAAACTTCTGCTCGCTGTACATTTAATGGACCTCTTTAAATACACGTATGATGTATACATTTGCATAGCTAGCAGAGTGGTGGTTTCCCTTCCAAGTCTGTACCTGATCATCTAGTGCCAACAAAGCCAAACTCCAGCCACCTGGGAATTTGTCAGTGCAGACCTAGTCAGCCCTAGCAAGGATCATAGCTTTTCCCAGCTGGAATAGTGGTTGGGGTTAGCAGTTATGTGCAGCCCAGAGAGAGCTCCAACATACACAGCAGCTAGTTCAAGCCAAGCTTGAGGGAGCTGGTGGAACATAGATGTGTTTTCCTGAAAACCGGAGATCAGAGCTAATACCCACGGTCTTGGTTAGGGCTCAATTTTAGCTCCGTTTCCATCTCATTTAACTTCTGAAGGATGTGGATGTTACAGTAATAAAGTGAAATGCACCCAGAAATGTGTCTGCTAACAAGCCAAACTAACCAAGATGGCTTAGGATGAAACTGAAAGGCAACACGTTTAACAAGGAGAGAAGGAAATATGTGTTAAGGCACTTGTGTTGCCAGGATCAGATGCCAGTTACTGATGCAGCCAGCTAGAAAGTTGTTTTATGGGAATGAATAACATTTATGACTACCCTAAGCAGGTCATAAAGATACAAAGAGAGTTACACACCAGGCCTCTGCTGCTCACTGTGGGTGCTTGGGGAAGAAGAGCATGAGTGGTAAATGCTCCATCCCTGACAGTGTTCAAGGCCAGGTTGGACAGAGCCTTGGGTGACATGGTTTAGCGAGAGGTGTCCCTGCTCATGGCAGAGAGGTTGGAACTGGGTGAGCTTAAGGTCCTTTCCAACCCAAACCATTCTGTGATTTTATGATTCCATGCATGGCAGCATTTGCTGTTTTCTTTTTCACTTGGAAACGTTGGCAATTACACACTGGAAGAACCAGTGAGGTCTTTGGGGTGCTGTTGGCTTCTTCCCTGGTGCTAGTGGATCCCTCCTCAGTATGTGCTTTCCCTGCACATACTCTCGTTGTGCTTCCGCACTACGTTTTTGGAGCCTACAGAAACAGACTTATCTACATGTAGCAGTGATGGATTTGGTGAAGGCCCTTGGCGTTAATGCTAAGGGAAAGCATCTGTTTTGCAAACGTGGTGGCTTTTCCCTGGGCCTTGCAGGGGATTTTCTCTGTAATTAATTACATGACATTTAGCATAATCCTCAGAGAGTGAGTGAGACAGATGCTGAATGCAAAACCCTGATAACACCAACTTCACTGTCCCTCCCCCCTCTGAATGCCACAGTCTTGGAAGTTCCAGCTTTCTGTTATCGTGGGAATGAGGGGTCATTTTTCACTCTGTTGGGGGGTCTGTCCTCTTCATTCTTCAGCAAAAACCCTTCCCATAAGGATTTACACGTTCAATCAACTTGGCATGTGCCCCAGGAGCTTTGTCCAGGCTCTCCGAGATGATGGAGAGTGCACTTCTAGAGGGTGTTTCTTCCCACCTACCTTAAATACCTACTTTAGATGAGGTAAATCACTCTTCATAGTTGCCTATCTTTCTCACCAGCTTAAACTGAACACCTATTTGCAGGTAGCTAAAATGAAGTCAGATGAACTTCATTTGTAGTTCACTAGATTGGAGGTGATGGAGAAGTGCTCACTAGACTGGAGGTGATGGAGAAGTTCACATTGACCTGGAGATTAACTGGGATTTTTTGCAGGTTTTAATGCCTTTTTGCATGTGTTTGCCTCCTCAGAGCCTTGTCCAAGACTCCTTCAGCTCTGGCCCTGAATCAAACCCAGCACTGCAAGCAGCTCGAAGGCTTGGTGGTTTCCCAGGTACAACTGTGCCGCAGCAACCTGGAGCTAATGCAGACCATCATCCAGGCAGCACGGGAAGTGATAAAGACCTGCCGTAAAACCTTCTCAGACATGAGGTGGAACTGCTCTTCCATTGAGCTGGCTCCTAACTACCTGCTGGACTTAGAGAGAGGTAAACAGCACTGCTGTCAGCTGGGGACATGAGTGAGTAGAGTCAGTGCGTGTGTGTATGCGTGATGGAGCTGGTAGGGTCTTGCTACCAAGGGGATGTTGAGGAACTCCATAGCCTCCTTGTCCTGTTCTCTGAGACCATGTTCATTGTTATGGGGCCAGTCATGCCCAGGTGGTCTCCAGTCCAAAGTCTTCCACAAAGCATGCAGGCCCATCTTGGTCTGCTCATCTCACTAGGAGTCATGGTGTTCTTGCTCACAGCCTTGCAGCTGCTGCTCAGAGCATGCAGGCTTGTCAAGCAGCAGGCTGCACAGTCAGATCTCATGGGTCAGAGCATCCTTGCATGCTTATGCTGCAGCTCTGTAGCCTCCCATACTAGCTTCATGCTAGCTTCATGACCTGCTGGCAAGCAGCATCCATCACAGTGACAAAAGGAGGCAGGAGAGTCCATGGAGCGGCTCCAAGAGTAGATCACACCGTGACGGACAAGTTATATGTGCCTCCTTGTCCTGTTGGGATGTTGCATGATGTTGAAGAGCTCACTTAGGTGATGCTTCAAGCTAATGATGCCATGGGAGGTTTCAGCTGCAGTGACTTGGTGTGTTTACTACTTTGTGGGGCACAGATTGTGTGAGTCTCTTTTTGAGGGACTTAAAGCTGTCCCAGGAGGCTGAGCTTGTTCTTGTCTCTTCCAGGCACAAGGGAGTCAGCATTTGTGTATGCCCTTTCTGCTGCTGCCATCAGCCACACCATTGCCAGAGCCTGCACCACCGGGGACCTCCCTGGCTGTTCCTGTGGTCCCATCCCAGGTGAGACACCTGGACCTGGGTATCGATGGGGAGGATGTGCAGACAACCTCAACTATGGTCTTATCATGGGGTCCAAATTTTCAGATGCTCCCATGAAGATGAAAAAATCAGGATCACAAGCCAATAAACTGATGCATCTGCACAACAGTGAAGTAGGGAGACAGGTAACAATTCCACGAGAGTTATTGTACTTGTACAATCATCCGTAGTGGTCGGTCGCTCTGTGAGGTTCAGTGTCTCTATCAGCTAGCAAAGAAGCAGGCTTCTCCCACATTGCTCTGAACTCCTTTGGCCTGCTGAAGACTGTGGTGCTATAACCCCCACTGGGACTCAGGAGGTCCTGAATGCTGTTATCAGCCCTATAATATAGAACCATGGGTGGGATGTCTCACTGCCACCCTCTCCACAGCCAAGGATGGCTCTGGCTTGCTTATACCCCAGGAGGCGTGCTGGGGATGGGTCTCGTTGTGCTCTGCCAAGGGCGTTGCACAGGCAAAGTGCTGTGTAAGCGTGGAGGATTATCATCTGCCAGATGCATGCAGCAGCAGCTGCCTCCCTCCCAGCCATCCCCTGCAGCCAGGAGGGATGAGTCTTCCTTTCCAAACTGCTTTGCTAGTGATTATTCCCATATCTGGCAGAAGCTGCTTTTGACAGCTTGCATCCAGCGGAGGGATAATGCTTACCATGTGCAGCGCTTGGTGTGCACCGAGGTGTAAATCCCTATCTCAGCCCTCCACACAGTGGAGAAATGAGTAGGGGGCTGTAAAGCTGAGCCCTGCACCCATCTCTGGGGATGCAGTGTGGTTCCCAAGGCTGGTCCTACCACACAGCTTGGACCTTTCCAGGGCACTGGAGAGGATAAACCTTGGAGCATGTTAAGCTCATTGGCAGCTTCCTGTGTAGCAACAGGCTGAACTCACCTTTGCAGAGCACAACCATGACAAACCTGCCTCCTCTGGGTGTTTTACTCTACCATTCCCACTCTATCTGATTTATTTTTCATAATGTTTTAAGCTTTTGTTTTATTTTCAATGGGAAAATCTTCGTTTGGGGCATAGCATTGCCATGGCTGCTGGATTCAGCCCTTCTTAGCAGTGTCCCACCACAATTAAACCAGTGCAGACCCAAAGTAAAAGGCTCTTCTGGCCCCGTAGCCAGGAGAAAGATAGGGGTGAGAATGCCCTGAATTCATCTGAGCCTTGACATCTTTTCCCAAAGAGCTGCTGGGGGCAGAAATGGATGTTAATGGCATATTTAATGGATTGCTTTGATTTCCAGCTCCTTAGGAATTTAGAGGGGGGAAGATGCAGCCCTTTTGTAGATATCTGATCAAAATTCAAATGCCTTTCTGTCTGCTGGCTGCAAAAGTACCTTGGTGAAAGCAGTATTGCGATAACCCTAACTATTCCATGATCCCATGATAGCGATCGCCAAGGAGTTGTTTGGTATCTCATTCCCTTTGCGCAGGAGCTACTCTAGAGTGACTGTGCAGAAATCAGAGCAGCATTCCTTTTCTATAGCACACTCTACTAAGAAAGCGCTTTCTTTAGCAAGCTTGTGAGATGTTTGGAGGTAAGAGAAGGGCATTTCCTAACTCCTGCATTCCTTTTTGCAGGTCTTGAAAGCCTCTCTTGAAATGAAATGTAAGTGCCATGGAGTTTCTGGGTCATGCTCTATCAAGACCTGTTGGAAAGGCCTTCAAGAGCTGCGAGACATTGCACTGGACCTCAAAAACAAGTATTTATCAGCCACCAAGGTCGTTCACAGGCCCATGGGCACACGCAAATACCTCGTGCCAAAGGATATTGATATCAGGCCGGTTAAAGAGACAGAGCTGATTTACCTGCAGAGCTCGCCTGATTTCTGCATGAAGAATGAAAAAGTGGGCTCGCACGGGACCCAGGACAGGTGAGGGTTTCTGCAGTGGGTGCTGACTGTGCTCTGAGGCCCAAAGAGGGAAGGGGAAGAGGGGAACATGTATGGGTGAGAGGCAAATATCCATATGCGTGCAGGTCAAGGGTAACTCTAGCACATGGTGTGGTCTATGGATACCTAAGTGATGGCTGTGGTCAAAAAAAGGGCTGCAATCCCTTGCATTATACAGGCAGGCACAAGATACCTTCTGAAATCCCACACACCTCCACAGCAGCTTATAATGATCAAGCAGATGACTCTCCAAGTCATTTCCTTCCATCACTGCTGATGTGATGAGTTGTTACTCTACTGTAAGGCTCCTCTAAGTAGGCAAGTGTTGACTCCATTATGACCAGCACCCTTTGACATCATTAAAAAGCCCTGATAACTACAAAGGTTATTTTTTAGGTTTTTTTTTTTTTCCATTTAATTTAAAAAATCCAGGTGTGTTTGTGTTTTTTATGTCTCTGCAGAGGAATTTCTTCATCTCATTAATATTAGTGATTTAAGGTCATCCTACCCAGCCTCCACTGGGTACGGTCCTGTCTCCTTTCACAGGCAGCAGACATTCTTGTCTCTTCCATGATCCATTTAATTCCACCCAAGACAAACCATTTCCATGCTTCAGCAGCCTGAGCGTTTCTAGGTAGGCAGCAGACCCTTTGACTGCCAAATAGCTGTGGTTTTCAAGATGTCCCATTAGTTGCTATCTGCTGGCTAGGATTTCTTTACGTAGTTCTCATAACTCATCTTTGCTCATAGTGTTACTTTATGGTGGAGACTTGGACAGTCCAGATGCAAGGAGCATGTGCCTGCCCTTTTGTGGGGTGTTTTCATTCTAACTCTTGTTGGATATTGTGGTCATTGGACAGCTTTGGTTCAGTGGATGGAAGGCTTTGCTGTAGTGAAAATGAAGTAAACGACCCAAATGAAGAAAAGATACTTTTTGGATATCTTTGATTCATAGAAAGTATTTAGTGGGGGACTTTATAAGCTATTGTTTTGGCAATGGCTATTTAATCTGGAACTGCAAGTCTGTAGACAATATATCACCATTTAACTGCTGGAACTGATAAGGAGATGAAGACAGTTGAGTGAGACAAGTGTTTCCTTTATGTTGTCTGATGTTTCAGGCCAGTTTTAGTTTTGTATCCTCCAAAAACCACTGGCTTGACTGCTCTACAACAGCACTTGTCTGGCAGCTTTGTGGTGGGAACACCAGGCTGATGCTCATTGCCAGCCCAGTGGTGGAGCAGTGATTAGCAAGTGAAGATGTTTATGAGTCACTGAGGACTGTAGGGAAAATATGTGTGTTCAACCCGGGGTTTCTGAGGAAAAATGTAATCTGAGTGGAAGCTGTGTTTTTGTAGATTTGTATGGATTTTGACAAATTTGTGTCTCGAAAAAGGCCTCTTTGTTGTGTGCTTTGCAATGAAAAGAGCTGTGGAGGTCATTTGGAAATTAATTTTATAGGAATTGTGTGAAATCAACAGACTGTGTCAAAACCAAACCGAATCCATTCCAGATTCGCCAAGCTAAACATTTTCCATGAGCTGAAATCCTTTCAAGGGAGAGGCATGGCTGCTTCTTCATCTAATTTCATTTCACTGCAGATTTCTGCCTTTTTATCCCAGCTAAGGATGAAAACTATGTCAAGTTCTTGACTGATGTGTTGTTTTCTTTTCCCTTCTGAGGATAGGAAAATGTGTATTGCAGGCATCCGTTTATCCTGAGCTGGGCGACAGCAGTGATTGTGAGCCTGCCAGGCGAGGGTCCAAAGGAAGTGAGATTGAGTGAGGATTTAGAGGCCCGAGATATTAAGGCAGGAGAGGATGGCTTTCAAAAGGAACCTGTCAAGAAATGCTCCTGATGTTCAAGACAATGATGGCTGTGGGAGGGGAGGAGGGTGAGATAGTCCTGTGCTGAGCTGCAGGCATCTCTCAGGCCAAGTTTTAAGGTCATCTGTAGTTAACGCTCATTTTCATCACAGTGCATCTGCAGGCTCTTGAGAAGATGCCTGGTGTCTCCGAATTGGCATGAGTAACACGAGCCATAGCATCCTCCTTTCTGCATGGAAATAGCAGAGGGAGTAAGTGTAAAATGCACACAACATGTTTGCAGATCAGTTGGTGCTTTCTGAGGGGTGCAGGAAGAAGAAGGGGATCTGGCTGGATGTGGATATGAGCAATATGGTCTAGTGGAAGGTATCCCTGCTCATTGCAGGGGGTTGGAACTAGATGAGCTTTAAGGGCCCTTCCAACCCAAGCCATTCTATGATTCCCTAACCTTCTCCTCCCATGGATGCCTTTTTCCCTTCACAATTATTCTCTCATGAAGATGATATCTAAATGTATTTTAAATGCAGTGGCTTTGTTCCAGCCAGCCGTGGGGCTGCAGATAGCGCCTAATGACAGGGATGAGGAAGAAGGAACACAAAAGGGATGCTGTTAGAGAGGGCAGGGGGAAATGCGGCTCGTGCTCACTCTGCTAAGTAAAACACTTGCATGGAAATAACCCAAGCAGGTTTTTATTTTATAAGTAAAGTCCCAGAGGCATTTTAACACTTTATCCTTGTGCACATTAATTTCTTCTGTGGGGAGATCCTGCTGCTTCTTACTAGGCCGATTGTTAAGGTCTTTTATGGCAAATGCAATCAAAAAGGGATTTTTTAGTAGTGGTCCCTCAGTTCCTTTTCTCTCTTATTCCGCCACCTGCCTATTCCCTCTTCGGCTTTGTTCTGGCCATGAGCGTGGGTGCAGGGATCAGCTCACAGGGTGTTACAGAGCACACCCTGATCAGCACGGTCCAAGAGACTTTGGTTTGGGCATCTCCAGCATCTTTTTAGTCCCGCTTTCTGCCTTCGATGGGGGGCAGAGGGGAGGAGACACCATTAACAACCTCAGTCATCATATAATTGTTTGTGTTGGAAGGGACCTTAAAGCTCATCCCGTTCCACCCCCTGCCATGGGCAGGGACCCCTTCCACTAGAGCAGCTTGCTCCAAGCCCCTGTGTCCAACCTGGCCTTGAACACTGCCAGGGATGGGGCAGCCACAGCTTCTCTGAGCACCCTGTGCCAGCACCTCAGCACCCTCCCAGGGAAGAGCTTCTGCCTAAGAGCTCAGCTCAGTCTCCCCTCAGGCAGGTTAAAGCCATTCCCCTTGGCCTGTCCCTGCATCCGTTGTCCAAAGCCCCTCTCCAGCTTTCTTGTTTCTTGTCCTCAAAAATGGATAGTTTTACATCATATAAAGTCCTTTCCCTCCACCCTTTCCCCCAGGTCTGGTGCTTGCTCAAAGCACGCTGGAAGGAAGACAGCGGTTGATGGCTCAGTTGCAACACCTCAGACATATTGCTTTTCAGTGTATACTGCAGGGAACAATCCTGCACTGGCAGGTGGGTGGAAGGGATAATCTAATTGGTAGCTTCCATCTCTGCAATTATCCCTTGAATTGTGCGGACTTGTGTGGTTTTCAGGCAGGAAAGGGAATTGAGTTACCTTGTAGTGGGATCGCGTGAAAATCCACTTGGAAAAGGTTCACTTGGGTGCACAAAAGCCTTTCAGAGCTCTTTGCTGAGAGGATTTCAAAGTCTTCTTTGGAGCAAGCCTGAAATGTTTCCTGAGATGCCTTTCCCTTTCTCAATCAGTTGAAATTAGAAATGGTTTGGAAATCCGCTTGCCTCCAAGCACTTGGGGTGCACCCAGACTCCAAAGTCAGGGAGCTGGACCCAAACCTGAGATTTGAAGCCTCTTTGAAGTGCTCAAAATCTGATGAAGGAGCTGAGTTTTGCAACCGGTGTCCAAGGCTCCTGCAAACAGGCTTGTTGCAACCACAGCCCTCATCGACTCCAGCCAAACTCCTTGTGCTTCTGTGCCACCATCAAGGTTTCACAGCCAAAGAAAGAATGGTCTGGATTAAAACCTGAAGGAGCTGATCTGCAGAGCAGTGAGTGGATTGTACAGATTCCCATACAACAAATTAGCCACTGGGGTTGGAACTAGATGATCTTAAGGTCCTTTCCAACCCTAGCTATTCTATGATTCTATGTTCCCATTTCAGAGCTTTCTTGGATAGAATCTCCCTATAGCTCACCTTTTAACAAGGTAGTTCAGTTTCTCCTGCCTGGAAATTTTGCTGCTGGCTTTGAGTAAATGAGAAATAGTAATTTATTGCCCTAAATGGGTGATATGATTTAGCGTTAGGTGTCCCTGCCCACGGCAGAGGGGTTGAAACTAGATGATCTTAAGGTCCTTTCCAACCCTAATGATTCTATGATTCTATAATAGCAGATTATAAACTTGAGATCTCTTGTGTGAGAAAAGAAGCAAAAGTATTAACCTTCTTTATCAGTTGGGTGCAATGTATCATGTTTCAAAGGCTGTTTAAGGTCCCTTAAGGGATCCAAGGCAAGGGAAATTCTGCCATGCATGCAAAAGCCTTGCAGAGATAACCAAGCTGCTTATTACTGATCTTTCCCAGAGCAGCCTTGGAGCCAAGTGAATGCTGTTTCCTCCCTGCTGAAGATGGGAAGGAGCTCTCTTACACTGCAGAAATGGGGCTGCAACCTTGTGCTGCAGCTCATCTGGGTTGGTTAGCCACCACTCCTTAGGTGATTCACTCTGACAACGGATGTGGCTGCTCTTTGGTGGTTGCTCCTTGCTTATGTATTCATCCTTTTTTGCAGCATTATTAGTCTTAAGTGCCTCCCAAGCTGTCTTAGGCTGGTATATTTTCTTGTATAGGAACACTCATGAGCATGCAACTGGTGCTTGATGATGACTGCAAAGACTTCATGGCTGGTACCTCTTTGGCATCTTGGTGGCCCCAACAGTGGGGCTGGTCAAATGCTGCAGAGAATGGTGGTTTTCAGAGTTCGATGGCAGCCCTTGCTACCACTTGTTCACTGCCATCTCAAAGATATGCTTTGCATTGCACGGGTGATAGAATTTCTTAGCAGAAGCACTCATATTTAGGCGACATAGTGGTAGTTATGGGTAGACAGCAGCATTTGGTGTTTGGTTTTTGTTACAGCCTCTTTCAGTTTCTGTCCCTCAGTACGGGCGCAAGAAGTGATGCGATGAGCTTTGCCTTTGAGTAGCTCATAATGTGTGATGATTTAGTCATTTCAGGAGCTGTTTCCATGTGTGCTACCTTTTTTTCATGGGATCCAACAAATGATGAGTAACAAATAGCAAATAGCTCTTCTGTGAGTGTCCTAGGAGCTTAAACTGGAGGGAAGTCAGAAACAGGCAGCTTTCTGTTCCTCCCACCTGCAGTGCTATTTCTGCTTTCCCAGGGCAATGCGCTCATAGCCACTGCCCATTTCAGTATTTGGGCCAGCTGTGTTTTTGGGGGCTTTTTGTAGTTAATCCCTAGGGAAGTCTGAATCCTTCCCACTTTGAGAGACCTGGATTTGACCATAAAGTTTCCCAAACAGATTGGTGAATCATAAAATTAGCAGTGGAAAGAGTAATTTCACAAGGTAAAATTACAGTGGGCAGTGAATTAATGAACAAAACATTGCAGCCAGCTCTCCTAAATCTCTTCTGCATCGAACCAGTGTTAGAGTTAAGGAATATCAGGGTTAGGAATGCCTTTCCACAAAGCCTGATTTTATTTAGGAGCAAGACTGAACTGAGATTACCTAGTTACTGAAGATATTTGTGTACTCTGGTTGTAAAGTTTCCCCAAACAGCCTGTTTTAGGGTTTTATTATCCTTAGAGTTACGTTTTTCTTAATCTGAATTCAAACTAATCTGAAATGAAACTCATTTCTTGTCTTCTTTCCTCTGCGTATAAAGAACATTTATTCTCTCCTTTTTGCAATGATCTTTTATAGATGGGAAGAGGCATCTTACAAACTTCCCTACATCAGTTCCTTTGTCCTTTTCCTCTTTCTCCTGTGCTCCTCTGGTTCTCCTGGGAACACTCCCACATTTATCTGTATCTTTCTCAAACTGTGCTGCTTACTTTGCATTTTAATCCATGCTCTCAGCTCCTTTTGCCCCAGCCTTATCCACAAGTTTTTAAGCTCATTCTCTACTCCTCATTAATGAAAATACAGCCTGGTTCCCGGATCTCCCTCGACATCTCCTCGCTGACATGTACTATTGATAACTCTCTTTGGTACAGTTGTTCAACATCAGTCTCTAGGCATTCCTTGTGGATGAGAGAGCAATTTAAAAGCAGTTAAGATTCTGCCCTCAAAATCTTCTGTAAAGCTGTACACTTTGATGTATTTTTAGCATTGTCCGTTGTGCTACACGTCTCCAGGGACATTTGAGTTATTTTTCTCTTTCTTTCTTCTATATACTGCTGTAAGACTTGACATCACCAGAGCAAGGGGCACCAAAGGAATGAATAGGAATTTGATTTAAAAGAGAGAAAGTGAATTACCTCTTTACGCAGCAGTACTGTCTTTTGGGACTTGTGGCTGCTGGAGTTCATGGAGGCAGATGGTTTCCCTGAGGTCAGAAAGGGATGAAACAAGCCCACGGCCAAGTCGTCCACAAGGGGATACTGAGATGCCTAGGCAGGAATATACTTTCTATCATCCTTAATGTAACAGCCCAGGTGCCGGTGATGTATGAGGAAAAGGACTACAGAAAGCAGCTGGATTTGTGTTTTCCTCCCTAAAAAAACTTCTCCCACAGACACTGGGAGATGTATTGGGCCAGGCAGGCAGTTATTGTGATTCAGAATGAGTTTTATGTATACATATGCATATATATAAATATAGGTATATATATAAGCAGCTTCCACTTAGCAATAGGACTGGTAGGATGAAGTCCCAGTGGACATCTGGCCCATTACTTTGGGTGAAACATTACAGACCTGGTCTCAGTGGGGCTCTCAGATGCCAGATGGGCAACCAAAAAACTCTATTCTTATATCTGCTGGTGGGACAGAAATGAACTGGCATCCCCAGCAAAACTAAGTGTGGCTGCACCATCCCTGGCAGTGTTCAAGGCCAGGCTGGAAGGAGGCTTGGAGCAACCTGCTCAAGTAGAAGGTGTCCTTGCCAATGCTAGGAGATTGGAACTGGATGAGCTTTAAGGTCCCTTCCAACCCAAACCATTCAATGATTCTATGATCTCCCCATAGCTTTTAAAATGAAAATCCCCCAGGAGGTAACTATGAGATGGATTATCTTCTCCACCTGGAGAAAGACTCTTAGAAGTGCTGTGATGTCCTTCCCCATCTCTTCTGAGGAGCCACCCCATGATGATGCTCTATGATGTTTCTCCAAATGAGGGCTGGAGGGGGTTGATTTTGGACAGGCCTATTGAGTAGGATTTGTCCAGTCAGCAGGGCTGACCTCCTCCCTTCTTACATGAAGAAGGAAAACGCACTGTGACAATGTGAAAGCCTATTCCTGAGCCAGAACCTTGGCTGGGATTATGCCTGAAGCATCATTTTTCACCGGTCTTCCAAGTGCTCGTAGAGGTTACGGTGTTGTGTTAAGATGCAATCGCCTGCCTTCGTGTTTTCTCTCCGGGGCTCAGGAGGAGGGCATTTCTCTGAGTTGCTGGAATCGTGCTGGACCAAGCCCAAAACAAATGAGATTGAACTTAACCCGTCAGCGGGGAGCTTGGTGAGATCGCAGCCGCGGGCTCTGAAAGCAGATGCTCGAGGGCAGCTTCTGTGGGTAAACTCTGGTCTTTGGGCTCCTTTGTCTTCTCCCACTTGCTTTTTGTGTGTGTAGATACAGCTGAGAAAGTAACTCTGTTTCAGCTTGTTTAAAGAACAAATAAAGATAATTCATCCAGGCCTATACTTTAAAATAGAAAACACAATCTCTGGTGAGTGGCATTGTAGGGAAAGTCTTCTAGAAGCCCATTGAGGTTCAGGATGGGGTCAAAAGCTTTGTTTTGCCTATTCAACCCATCCATCCAGAATGTCCCTGTTCTTTTATCCAGAACTGAGGGAAGATTGTGGATTTTAAAGTGAGATTTGTTTGGGTTTTTTTTATTTTTCTTTCAGGCTGGGTAGGATGGAGACATCTATGGAAAGGAATATCTCATAGTAGATCCACTCATTTTCTACAAACTACAGGAGTGGGTGCAAGGAAAGGGAGATTCTCAGGTCCCAACAGAGCATGTAGAAGACTTTTGCTCCATGAGTAGGGTAAATTTGACTGTTGGGTGCTTTGTGCATCTGAGAAATGAATGTTTCAGTGGTGAACTGGAGTCAGAATGGACCCATAGAATCATAGAATCATGCAACAGTTAGGGTTGGAAAGGACCTTAAGATCATCCAGTTCCAACCCCCCTGCCATGGGCAGGGACACCTCACACTAAACCATGGCACCCAAGGCTCTGTCCAACCTGACCTTGAACACCGCCAAGGACGGAGCATTCACAACCTCTTGGGGCAACCCATTCCAGTGCCTCAGCACCCTTACAGGAAAGAATTTCCTCCTTATATCCAATCTAAACTTCCTGTTTCAATCTTAACCTGTTACCCCTTGTCCTATCACTCCAGTCCCTAATGAACAGTCCCTCCCCAGAATCCCTATAGGCCCCCTTCAGACACTGGAAGCTGCTCTGAGGTCTCCATGCAGCTTCTCTTCTCCAGGCTCAACAGCCCCAATGTTCTCAGCCTGGCTCCATACAGGAGCTGCTCCAGCCCCTGAGCATCCTCGTGGCCTCCTCTGGACTTGTTCCAACAGTTCCATGTCCTTTTTATATTGGCAACACCAGAACTGCACACAATGCTCCAGGTGAGGTCTCACAAGAGCAGAGCAGAGGGGCAGGATCACCTCCTTCGCCCTGCTGGTCACGCTCCTTTTGATGCAGCCCAGGATACGGTTGCTTTCTGGCTTGCAAGCGCACACTGAAGCCGGCTCATGTTCATTTTCTCATGGACCAACACCCCCAAGTCCTTCTCCGCAGGGCTGCTTCTCTTCTCCAGGCTGAACAGCCCCAGCTTTCTCAGCCTATCTTCATACGAGAGGCGCTCCAATCTATTCCTTTTCTTGGCCATTTTAATGAGCTGTCAGCAGGAGGTGGCACGGATGCACTGCACATCCACCACCACACCTCTGCAGACTCCCCATCCTCCTTAGGTGAAGAGCCAGGCATCCACCTTTCCATCCACCGGTAAAGCTGAGTAAGGATGTCAAATACCCTCCCCTCTCCTTATGTCAACAGGCCCATATTTGAACCTGTGCTCTGAATATTTAATGCATTTACTGATACATTTATGAGGAGTCATTTGGAGGTTTCCTGGCGGAGAGGCCTTGGCTCGCAGGGGCGGTAACAACGCCTTTGGTTCAGCGTTCGGCAAACACGCTCAGTGTGGCTGCAGACCTCGGCTTCGGCAGAGGCTTTCAAAGGTTGGTAAATATTTACACAGCTCCGAAAAGAGGGGGAGCAAAAAGGGGAGGGCCTTTAGACGCTGAACCTGGAGAGGAATGCGAGTCAGGAATAACAAACAGGAGGCCCGCCTGAGTCAGGAGAAAAGAAAGGAAGAACGAGAACAAAATCTCAACACCTCATTAATCCCGTAACTTCTCCTAAAGCATTACCTCATGAGGAATTCCTATAAATCTCATGGATTTGTTTTCATCTATTGATGGAGTGCTCAGCTCATGCTTCTCTCTCCTTTCTTTGCCCCTGAACCAGACATAGAATGTTTCTGGCCAAATAGCCATGCAGAACAAGATTTCTCCATCCTTAGAAGTGTTCAAGGCCAGGTTTAACAGGCTTGGAGCAGCCTGATCTAGTGGAAGGTGTCCCTGCGCATGGCAGGGGGTTGGAACTGAATGAGCTTTAAGGTCCTTTCCAACCCAAACCATTCTATGATTCTATGTCAGCAATTGCTCCACTCTCCATCCCACCTCTCTCACAGTAGTTTCAAGACTCCATAGATTTCACAGCCCCATGGTCTTGGGTGCATAGTGAGACCTGTTACTCTACAGTGCTAGTGTCCAGCCAAGCACCTGACCAAACAAGAACACTTCCACCATGGGCTGTTTTTACAGCCCATAGAGAAGCAGCATCTCTAGGACATGCGTCATTGCATCCGAAATGGGTTGGATGGATTAGAAGGAAATTCTTTCCTGTGAGAGTGGTGAGGCACTGGAATGGGTTGCCCCAAGAGGTTCTGAATGCTCCATCCCTGGCAGTGTTCAAGGCCAGGTTGGACAGAGCCTTGGGTGCCATGGTTTAGTGTGAGGTGTCCCTGCCCATGGCAGGGGGTTGGAACTGGATGATCTTAAGGTCCTTTCCAATCCAAACTGTTCTATGATTCTATGATTGACATGACCTTTCATGTCAAGTGTGATCCAAATGACTCAGCTGAGTAAGGCTGGGTCAAAATATGCCAAGTTGGGTCCAAATGACCCAACTTCGCATATTTTAGGGGAAAGAAATAGCTGGTTTTTGAGAATGACTGTGGATCCATGATCGATGGATCAGTTCTAGGAATGGCTGTGGATCCATGACCAGTGAAAGGGAATCCTCAATCCACAAGTTACATCTGCAACCCTCAACCCAGCCACCTGCAAGTGAACAAAGCGAGGGAACCCAACACAACGGGCGACTTATCCCGATGAATCTGGCTTTAATTAAAAGCAGAAGCAAAACAAGCAGTGGAGGTCCCTGTGATATTTGGCGACTTGTCATCCTACACCGTGCTCCCGCTGTGCCGCCTGCCCCTGGGTCAGCGCTCGGGGTGTTATAGTGCCAGCTCCCCGGTTGCTCTACCGTGCTGGGAGACACTTTGAAGGGAGAAAGTGCAGAGTCCAACCCTGCCAGTATCGGTCGTGATTTCCCTGATAGTGTCAGGGCTGGATAGTGGCTGTAACAGCCTGTTTGGGAGCTTTCCCAGCCCTGAATCTTTGGCATGGAGCCTGTGCAAATATTCTGTGCCTGCAGGGTTTCTCCTCCATCCTTTGCAGGTTAGGTAGTGTTGGACAAACACCGGTGTTTGGTTTTTAAGGTATCATCTCCTTCTAGCTTCTTTCAAACGGCTTTGGAGCCTGCCTGGGGATGCAGATTGCAGGGACTATGAGGTTTTGATTTGGTGGAGGTATCATGATTTGCTTGTCTGCCTGTACGTGAGCTGGGTCTTGCCTTGCCTGACAGGGAGCCTGAATGCTGCTGAGCTCGAACTGAGAGTCAGAACAGGAGTTTAATGTTAGTTTGGGTGTCAGAGCTGGTGATGTGAGTGGAGCCCTGGGGTTCTCCCCACCTCCTTTGAAGGTGTCAAGGGCTGCTTGGCTGGGTGCTCACCCCTGCCATGTGCTGGCTGCAGCTGAGATGCAACTGTGCTGGCTTCACCCAGCGCCTTGCAGAGCTGTCAGATCCCAGCACCACCACGAGGCAGTGCTTTGGAAAGCCCTGCAGGGAAAGGAGTGTGAGCAGCAGGTTGAAGGAGGTGATCCTCCCCCTCTGCTCTCGTGAGACCCCACTTGCAGCCCTGTGTCCGGTTCTGGAGTCCTCAACATATGGAGGACATGGAGCTGTTGGAACAAGTCCAGAGGAGGCCACGAGGATGAGCAGGGACTGGAGCAGCTCCTGTATGGAGCCAGGCTGAGAACGCTGGGGCTGTTGAGCCTGGAGAAGAGAAGCTGCATGGAGACCTCAGAGCAGCTTCCAGTGTGTGAAGGGGGCTACAAGGATGCTGGAGAGGGACTCTTCATTAGGGACTGTAGTGACAGGACAAGGGGTGATGGGGTCAAGCTTAAACAGAGGAGATTTAGGTTAGATGTAGGGAAGAAGTTCTTTACTGTGAGAGTGGTGAGGCACTGGAAGATGTGGCTGCCCCATCCCTGGCAGTGTTCAAGGCCAGGTTGGACACAGGGGCTTGGAGGCTAGTGGAAGGGGTCCCTGCCTGTGGCAGTGGGTTGGGACTGGAGGAGCTTTAAGGTCCCTTCAACCCAAACCATTCTATGTTTTGCACTTGCTTACTGCCTATTCTTTCTTGCAGGCAATGCAACAAGACCTCCAACGGGAGCGACAGCTGTGACTTGATGTGCTGCGGCAGAGGCTACAACCCCTACATGGACAAAGTGGTGGAGCGATGCCACTGCAAGTACCACTGGTGCTGCTACGTGACCTGTAAAAAGTGCGAGAGGACTGTCGAGAGATACGTGTGCAAGTGAGATCCCTCCTGTCTCCACCCGGGAGCTGAGATGCCAGCGGCAGCCCGGCACTATGCAGAGAAGAGAAATCATTTCCTCGGCTAGACGTCGTTTATCTTGTAAAGACACAGACTTGAAGGAAGATGGTAGGAGGAAAACAACAAGCATTCACACCAGTAAAAAGAAGACCCTTTAAACCCCCAAAACCAAATGTTTCCCCCGCCAATAAAATGCTCTCTGAGAAGACAAAAACTCATTCGGGATGTTATCTTCTTCCCGAATATTTCCTATGGTCGCCAATGATGTTCAGCCATCAAGTGCCTTAGTATTCTGAGAAACAAAAGGAGTAAGCAACTCCTGTTTGAAAACAACTAAGGCTCACATTTACCTTCCAGCACAGGTACTCAGTCTGCATTAGGACCATCCCAAAGGGGATAAAGCTACGACTTCTCAGCAATAACTGCCTTTGTTGCCAAAGACTTTTAGCAGGGAAGCATCCATCCCGGATGATAAAGGTGGAAAAATTTCAGGTCAATCCCCTGAAATGAACAATTCATTTTAACCTTTCTTTTACACAGGTCTGAGACTTTGAATTCACTGCTGCAGGAAAAGCTGTCCTTGGTTAACCCAGGCTGGATGGGGTTTTGAATTCAGCCATGCAAAAAATCCCCTGGGATCACGGAGGCAGAATAGGAATTTGTTGGGTCTGTGAGATAGTAGTGGGGACATTAGGATAAAATATCAAAGCGAAGGCAAAATCCAGTGGGAAAGTGGAAACAAAACCAGCTCCTGCTCTCTTTCTATCTTGCCCTCTGGGTACAATGCCCTTAGTCACATTGGGCCACACTGGGCTATCAAATCCTTAGGGAATTATGTCGCTGCCTCATTTTTCCCTATACAAACTATTGTCCCAACCCCAAGAAACTGCAGAGAGCGGAGCAAGTCTGGTCCCGGCTGCAGGGAGCAGGGCAGCAGCTATTCCCAGCAGGAAGGAATGGGAACGTGTCAGTCCTTCACGTGGCCCTGCCTCGAGACACCAGAGAACCACTATCTGTGGCTGTACATATTTTGTATGAGAACATACAGAAATATTTATATCTCCTGCTTTTGTCTACTCTACTTCCTACATAAATATATCGCTATGTTATAAACGAGCATTAACAATAGTATGAAATAAATGCTGAAGTTACTGGTGCAACAGCAAAATGTTAGATCATTATGTTTCACTCTCCTACTTGGAAAGCAACCCTGGTTCTCCTTCCCAAGGATGGAGATGGAATTAGCCAAGATACAGTCAAGGCAAGGAAACACAGCACTTGCAGAAAGTAAGAGTCACCGTTCTTGCTTTGCATCAGCCATCATTGTCATCAGTAAAACACCTCAGTGCCCCCAAAGGAGCCTGATAACAAACGTGACTAATACATCTCATGGTGGTTTGCTCCTGTGTGTGAAGAGAAGGTGCTGTGCAGGGGTTAGGTTCCATTCCTTGCTCTTTTACTCTTGTAATAGGCAGCCAGCTCTGTGTCCCTCTTAGGAAAGGGGACGTTGGAGGAGGGTGTCTGCTAGAGGAGTAGAAGGCAGTGGAGCCTTTGAGGTTCTTCAGATCATTTTGGGAACCCCATTCTCTAAGGAAGTGCTGTACACAGCCAGAAAATCACTCCTACAGAAATGAGGGGAAACAGTGGCTCTTTTCTATGGGGAAATATGTCCATAACACTGCAGTCTTCATCCAAATCCCCTTCTGTCCCCCTCACCCAGCTGCCTTCTAGGAGGCAACTGCCTCTGACATCAACCTGAGCAGTCCTGAGACCTGGAGGAGAAAAGCATTGCTGGCTGTAGAGCAACATTAGAGATATTTTGCTCTCCTCAGCTACTTTGCTTTGCTGTAATGGATTTGGTCTCCTCGCCTCCTTCCCTCCCCCAGCCACGAGCAGGCAAAAAGAGGCCTTTGGTAGTTTGTCAGTGGTTTGTGTTATTGTCACCCCATAAAAGCTGGTGGACTAAAACGTCTCTGCAGTGTGGTGTGATGAGCGGTGGGTGTCTTTAGGCTGACATGCAGACAGGCTGGTGGCACAAATCCCACTGCTCTCCAAAGCCAGGACTTGGCTTCAGTTGAGATGTAAAGAAACGGTCCACTTTCATTCTTCTAAGGAATTTTTATTTCCAGTTGCTGATGGAGCCAGCAAGGCAGGGATGTTCTGAGCAAAGAAAAATCTGAGCATTTCAATGCTATTCTGTAATGACTCCTTTTCTTGCTCCCTTGCTGATGTCCTGAGTCTTTCTGCTTGGCGAAAAAAAAGCAGTGAGGTGGAAGAAATGCTCTATATGCACATTGCTTTCAGCTGTGTTTCGCTCCTCCTGTGTTAGAGCTGTGCTCCTCAGCTGGTTTTCTCATGTCAGAAGAAACTTTGCAGATCATGAGAAGATCTGGGGAAGCCTACCAGGCATCTGCAGGTCCATCTGGTGGGACATGACCCTTCAGCAGACCTTGAGCCATGGTGGTACCTCATGTTTTATGTCTGCCTCTGCCCATAACTGTCTGTTACTGAAGATAGCAGCCTCCCAGTATCTGAAGGGGGCTACAAGGATGCTTCTTCGTCAGGGACTGGAGTGATAGGACAAGGGGTGATGGGTTCAAACTGAAACAGGGGAAGTTCAGGTTGGAGATAAGAAGTTCTTCCCTGTGAGGATGCTGAGGTGCTGGCACAGGGCTCCATCCTTGGCAGTGTTCAAGGCTAGGTTGGACAGAGCCTTGGTGACATGGTCTAATGTGAGATGTCCCTGCCCATGGCAGGGGGGCTGGAACTGAATGACCTTAAGGTCCTTTCCAACCTAAACCATTCTATGATGATTCCATGATTCGATGCTGAACTGAAATGCTGTGCTCTTTGGGGGTTTGCAGTTTGGGGCATCCAGGCTCAAAATCTACCTGCTCCTCTAAATAACTAATCATAGGCTTCATCTGAATTGTGCTTTGAGCTGACACTGTGTGTCCCCAGCCCATACTCTAGGCTGTTGGTCTATGAACTAACATTGTTACACCCCTTTTCCCATGAATCCTAAGTTTCAGAGCCCTTGTCTTCTTTGAAGCAGCTGCACCCTGCATTGACAATGTGCTTTACCAAGACAAGAGTAATGCACAGGGCAAGGTCTGATGATAAACCGCAGCTTCCCTTGTTACACAGCCCTGCTTCATCCTGCAAACTAGGGTCATCTCCCTCCTGATGCTCTGGCACCTTCTATTTTGCCCAGAAAATAGCTTTGTATAAGAGGAAGACAAGGGTTTTCTGTTTTCTTTTCCTTTGAATAGAAACTAGGCATAAAAAGAGAGTCTATAACACAGAGTCGATATCACGAGACCATACTCTGGAAGGTCTAATGGTGCATCTTGTTCCTTGCAACCTTGCTCTGATACTTTCCTCCCAAAGCATAGAGAGACCAGAAGAGAGGTGCCTTTGCTCTCAATTGCGATTCTAACTGCAACAGGACTCCAGGCCGTAGCTGCCAAGTTATTTTCTGTGTGGTCTGAAAGATATTTGGGAGAACATTTGTCACAACCCAGTTTTGCAAGGAAAATATATCCCTAACAGCAGGGCAAGACCTTCATGTACCACTCTCCTTCACTCCCCCAGCCCCTCAGCAACCAGTTTTCAAGCCTTTGCTTAGAAACGCTGAGGTCTTTCAGCTTCTCAATGAAATGGCTTTAATTACTGTGAGTGTCTCAGGTGATGCTGCAGTTCTCTCTCTTATAACATTCCCCTATCAGATCCTAATAGCTGGTATAATTTGGCCAAGGCCCATGTCCTGCTACGCAGCTCTGTTGATTTACATTAGTTGGGAAAATACAGCTGATATGTTCCCATAAATACTATTATTTCCAACTATTACAGTATTAGCCCTGAGGGAAGAAGACAAGCTATCTCAAGAAGTATTACATCGGTGGCTTTGTAGCATTTACTCACTTGAAAAAATAGCCACAATTTAATAAACCAGTTTGGACTTAATTCTATTTCTATATCTGAGGATTTAAACCTTATGTGCATCCAGCTGGATTTATATGTTTAGATGAATTCCTCGTCCAGTCCTCACCCCCTTCCAGTTTTATATCGTTTAGGTTTCTCTCTAAGGTAGGCAAATGATATTCATCATAGAAAACTCCCATTGGATGTTTTAGTCCGTGAAATGGAAAGTATCTTAATCACACTAAAGCAGTAGCCCATGAGTGTTTCATAAGCAGCTACAAAAGCTCTTGCTCAGGGGAAGGGCAGTGAGGAAAGGAGGCAAAAATCAGAATGGAATGGAACGGAATGGAATGGAACGGAACGGAACGGAATGGAATGGAATGGAATGGAATGGAATGGAATGGAATCATGGCATCACAGACTGATATGGTTTGGGAAGGATCTTAAAGTTCATCCAGTTCCAATCACCTGCCATGGGCAGGGACACCTTCTACTAGACCAGGTTGCTCAAAGCCTCAATACAATTAACAGTGCCTTTGTCAGGAAAGAGATAAATGAATCCCTAAGAGGCCATTCCTTTTCCTGCTACAAAACAGATCTCTGTAGACAACCATTAGCATCCTCCAAGTGAGCTGGGCTTGTGCTGCCTACTTGCTCAGGGAAGATGTGGGAAGAAGCTCTAGAGGTACTTGGGGGCATGGGGAGCAAGAGGAGAATTCAGCCCTGGGATGACTTGTCCTTAACACCCTTGCCCCACCACGAAGGATTCGCCTTTCCTGCATGAGGAAGGGTCATCAAACACCATCTCAGACGCGACTTTGTCCTCGGCACATGGGAGGCAGAGCAGAAACCAATACCTGGGAGAGGGGGAGAAGGAACAAGGAACTTAAAATCCACCTGAGATTAATGACTTTAACATGTCCACCGTGTTGTGTTGCGGTTTGTTTTCCCCTCGGGTCCCATTTCATCAGTCAGGCAGAGTTTGATTAAATATCTCAGCAGAGCCATGGTTTATTCATCTAGAGCAAAAGTTCCCCCTGTTCAGGGGAGCAGCGTTAGCTTTGTGTTCTGATTGTAAGAGCAACTATGATAATAAAAACAATAACAATAGCACGCATTGTGGATGGGTTTTATTTGCTTCTTGCTCAGAGTAAGCGGACTGGGTTTGGTCTGCATTGTAAAGATGAAATGAGTTATTTTAAAGATCCTTTCTGGGCCCTGTGGAAGGGTTTTTTTTGCTCTTTTAAATGGAATTTTTCAAGGTATTTACCAGAACCACATGGCCTTGAATTGTCTCTCAAGAAAACAGAAAGGCAGAGGGGGTATAACGCAAGTGCACAACTCCGAGAAGCTGGAATGTGAAGGAACACGCTTTGAAAGCTGCAGAGCTTATGGGAAAGGCATCAGATCCAGAATGTTGGGGCTCTTGTGCTGCCATCAGGGAAGAGCTTGAGACCCTCAGATTGTCATGGGTTGGGTTACTTTGGGTGTCTGCCCACCAGTACAGCAGAGCGACAGCTTGAACTGGGATGGCTCCTATGTTGAGGCTAAACATAAGTGTTTTTCTGGATAAGGGCCAAAGCACTGAAAACTACAGAGAATTGAATCCTATAAATGCCAGTTATGGATATCTCAGATCTGTCTAAGTGGTAACTGCTGACAAACATGGGCTTGTTTAAATGGAGACCCAGATTTCTCTGGGATTTTCTAATGCTGGGCCCCAAATTCACTCAGTCTGGGATCAGGTCTGTAGCGTTGTGCAGTGGTGATGGATGATGAAACTAGGCTGGACCAAAGGTGGGACTATAGAATAGAAACAGGTAAAGTTGAGTGCTTACAGCCCCATATTTGAAGCTCTAAGGATGTGTGAAAGCTCAACTTCAACATGCTTGAGGATTGGCTGTTTTATTGAAATTCATATTGAATTTCAGAGAAAAGAGAGATTTTAAGTAAGTCCATCAATCTTTGGGGTTTCCTTCTGACCCCGTTGTTTCTCATCCTATATTTCAAGCAATTTGGAGTAAGTCCAGAGGAGGCCACAGAGCTGCTGATGGCTGGAGCAGCTCTGCTCTGGAGCCAGGCTGAGAGAGCTGGGCTGGGGCAGCCTGGAGAAGAGAAGGCTCCGGAAGGGGAGACCTGAGAGCAGCTCCAGTGCCTAAAGGGGCTGCAGGAAAGCTGGAGAGGGGCTTGGGACAAGGGCCTGTAGGGACAGGCCAAGGGGAATGGCTTTAACCTGCCCTAGGGGAGACTGAGCTGAGCTCTTAGGCAGAAGCTCTTCCCTGGGAGGGTGCTGAGGCGCTGGCACAGGGTGCCCAGAGAAGCTGTGGCTGCCCCATCCCTGGCAGTGTTCAAGGCCAGGTTGGACACAGGGGCTTGGAGCAAGCTGCTCCAGTGGAAGGGGTCCCTGCCTGTGGCAGGGGTTGGAGCTGGAGGAGCTTTAAGGTCCCTTCCAACACAAACCAGGCTGGGATTCTGTGATTCTATTGAGGGCTATCCTAAATTAGCTTGAAATTTAGGATAAGAGGCTATAATTTGGGCCATTATAAAAGGCATTAATAGCAGTAACTGCATCACCCAAGGAAACCAACCTGTTGGCATATCTCAAGCCAAATGCCCTTCAGGTCCAGGAGGTTTATCATGGAAAGGAGAATCCAGACCTTTGCTGCATGCAGACACCAAACACCCAACCACCTGCAGCTACTTCCCCCTCCTCTACCTGCTCAATGTGCAGTTAATTTTACCCCGTGGTGCACGTGTTGACCAGAGCCAGGCTGAGGCAGGAAAACTGCTTCCTTTTCTCAACTCCTGCTCTATCGAGGGCTGCTTCCCTCGTCTGGTTTGCACAGATTAAAATACCACCTCAGTGCTCACCTCTGCAGGTGCTTCCTTCCTTGCTGCAGGCAGCACTCAAGCTGCAGGAAGGGTGAGCTGGAAGTGCCTTTGCATTGGGAAAAATGGGAAGTGATGTTTAGTAATTCCCTCTGTATCCATGCTTGATGAGCAACCCTCGGTGTGACATAAAAGTGGCAAGCTGACGGTTGCAAAGAATTGGCTGATGTAAGGCATCCACAGCTTCCCTGCTCACCCTGACCCCTGTAATAACTCTTCTTCCACTGGACATATGGCTCCTCTCAGCAGTCTGTAGTGAAGCATCTGGTGCAATCTGAGGCTTTGCTCAGGACTCTGAAGTGACTTTGGTCCCACAGGAGTCCCCTGTGCGCAATGGCTGGAAGAGCAACATCAAGGGGACACCCAAAGACATTTCAAATAGAATTAACCTTAAGTAATTAAATTGTACCCCTGCATCCAGGGATGCGAGGACTCAAGGATGCTTTTTACCCTCTACAGCACTGATCCCAAGGGCTCTTCCAGGTCCACTGATGACCAATAAGCTGGGTGACACTCAAAAATGAGCTTTGCAAAGCCGTCAGGGCAATCCTGCCTCATCATTGCCACTGACACACATAGAATCCCAGACTGGTTTGCGTTGGAAAGGACCTTAAAGCTCATTCGGTTTCAACCCCCTGCTATGGGCAGGGACCCATTCCACCAGAGCAGGTTGCTGCAAGCCCCTGTGTCCAACCTGGCCTTGAACACTGCCAGGGATGGGGCAGCCACAGCTTCTCTGGGCCAGGTCAGATCTGGTCCTTGCATCCCAGATTCGTCAAAAGAGATGCTGAGTTAAACAGGATCTTAGTGAAACATCCCAAATTGTTGAATGAATTCCCGCAGGAGGGATTCCCCTGCTCTGACACTGCACAGGTTGCGTTGTCCTCAGCTCCCTGCTCTGTCAATGAAGATATTTCCAGAGTGCCTGAATCCTGGCGTGCCTCCAAAGAGGGGGTCAGGATAAGATGAGTTGTGTCCATTGGGAGTCAGCATGACCCTTTTCATGTAGACATGATAGAGCAGATGTCAGAAGTCGGCTGAGATTTATCCTTAACCTGATGCTTGTCATACAGGTCCTTCTGTTTTGATGTTTGATGTTGTTATAAACCAAGCTAATTAGTTGTTAAGCATAGCTGGACTATTAGAGCATGATCCTAAATAACTCCTATGCCCCAAATGATTGCAGCTGCCATCTATTATTTTACATAAACTGCTTAAAGACACTTCCAAATAAAACAATGAAACACAATGGATGAAATCAAGCATTGTAAACATGAAAATATAGCTGGTTAGATTTAACTTTTCCTCTTCTCTCCATTAGAGGGAACATTTTCATCTTGGGATTTGCACATAATTCTATGGAAACCCGAAAATCTTACTTTTTGTGGAGTTAATAAAGAAATAAAACCATTCAAGTGCATTGTCCACGGTGCTTGCAATCAAATGTCAGGCTCAAGGCCCCTGAACTTGACTCCTATTGTTAATTGCTCTGGTACAAAGGAACTTTCTTTTCCCAACCATTAACAGGGGTATTTCAGATAATGAAGTATAAACAAAGGAACTTCAAAGAGCAAAATGAATGCCATGCAGTAAGTGTGTTTTACATGAACAGTGAATCGCTGGTAGAAGATTTCTCCTTGCAAAGTATTTCCCATTGTTCTGTGTAGGCTCTTTAACAGCCTAAGTGCCCTGTCTTACCTTTAGGAGACTTAGATAAGTTGAGAGATCCTCCTGCATAGAAATACACTGATCATCCTTTCAACATCATCCTTTTTCTGCTCAAAATGATCTTGGCCAGTCTAATGAGACTGACCTTCTTTCTTGTCGCTGATATCCTGATGGTACTATTGAACTCTCAATGGTGTACTGGATGGAGGAGAATAAAGGAATCATGGAGGATGAGCTAATATACTCCAAAGCAAACAAATAAGCATTCAAAGAGAAAATGCTCCAAAGGGCCTTTTAGACACCAAAACCAGTGAGAATTGAGTGCCTCAGTGACTAATACATAACTATATTTTGTCTTTTTTTAGTCCAGACCAATTGTTCCTTCCCAGCTTGACAATTGATGTAGGTTTATAGAATCATAAAATGGTTAGGGTTGGAAAGGACCCATCTAGTTCCATTTACCATTTCTCTGGGCAACCTGTACCAGGGCCTCACCACCCTCACAGGGAAGAGTTTCTTCCAAAATAGAAGAATTCTTATACATAAAATTGATATAAAGGAATTGGGTTAAGGAATTCACCAAATACATTCTTAAATAAGACTTTCACATCATTTTAGCACAACTAAATGCAATTCCACAGATCTTGCATCCCATTCAAGTTTTCTTTCTACTCCATATCCCATGTCTTTTCAGGTGCTCTCATGCAAAGAGATGAAAATCACCTCATACAGCTTCAGGTGACAGTGATGAAGGCACCTATATCTGAGCTAACCCAGCACTTGCCTCATGATGGATGGCTGTGCTCCCTCTCTTATTCTGCCTTTCATCCTAGTTTGGGGTAGGAGCATATGATTTGAGTTTTACCTGGTTTGCCTCTGAGATCTGGCCTCACCTAATTCTGGATTATAATTGGATCCAGGACTGGGTCTACTGCGTTCCATACTAAGGGACTCTTCAGTGAGCTGAAGGTAGGTAATGGAGTTATGTTACATTAGAGATCCAGTGGAGGTGGGTTTATATTTATCATCACCCTGTAACTAGGACTGACACAAAAAAGATTAAAGCAATAAAACCCAAAATAGAACATCTTCGTGCAGCATGGTTTTTCCTTAAAGGCCCAAAGTTTTCAACTAGGATTTGCCTTGACAGGATAAAGCACATTTTCAGACTCGGCTTCTTAATGGGCTACGTCTGCTTAATGTAATTTTGCATCTCAACTGTGTGTCTTGTCAGACACAAGCACAGTCAGAGCTGCACTCAGCAGTACTCACTTTCCCTGGAATCAGATAAACTCAGGCCAATAAATTAGTTTTACTGCTCTCGGTATCACCCTGTTATCACTGTGAATGATTTAGTCTGGGCTTCCCAAACTTTCCCATTCTTTCCCAATGAAAGGAATTGAACTCCCAAAATAAATAAAGATTATGTTTATTTCTTTCTCCTTTTCTTTCTCTTCCCTTTCTTTTCCTTTCTTCTGCTCTCTTTTGCTCTTTCTATTCTATGCTTGCTTTCTCACTTTCTTTATCTTTTTATGGGCTATACAAAGTAACTCACAGTTACACTTCTAAAAGTATAGCTTTCTGCTCAAAGAGAAGCTATTTAATTAGGCAGTTGTGACCTGGTTCTCAGCTGGTGTCAATCAGCAGCAGTGATTTATACCAGCTGAACATATGAATTCTGGTGTTTGGTAGCAGGTTTTAGAGGCCCTGCCTTGTAAAGTGCATTGGACTGTGTATTATATTAGCTACAAAAACATTTTGTAAAAATACAGTTGTGTTTTATGCCATCTTTTATTCATATCCTTTATATTCCCATGTTGTCTACATGATTAAACAAGAGGAAAGATGGACTCATCGTTGCAGAGCAGGAGCTGGGTGATAATGGTCTAAGCTCCCTCTTACATCATAGGCAAGCCACTTGAAGGTGAGGTGCTGAATATCCCATATGAGGTATTGACAGCTTGCAAGCCTTGCTGGAGCCCACAGTGCTTTACAGGGATCTAAGAGGCCTCCAGAGGCATTCGGAGCTGTGGTGGATGCAGCCCGCAGGTTGGAAACTCAAGAGGGAAGTAGGTGGTGGATGGGAAGAATGGTGCTGGATGGGAAGAACAGTGCAGCAGGAGGGGAAATAAGAAGCATTTGGGGTGGTTTTTGAAGTGTATTTCATTTTCTCAGAAAGGCTGATGGAGCTGTTCCTGGGGCAAGTGAATTCACAGGGTGGCAGTCAATATATGGACCCCTGATTCGGGGCACCTGAGAACCTTGTGAACATCTACTCCTCTCACAGTGTTAGCTAGGCCTGCCAGAGGGTTAGGAAAGCAGTGAACACTTGAGAGTGGGAATATCCTAAATCTCCTAGCTAATTTGGCCAGAGTTGTCTATCAGAGCTGTAGGAGAGGTGGCAAGTCCTGGTAAGGTGCAGGGACTGTGGTTAGGACACTGATTTGCTAAGGGTTTAAGCCTTTAGCAATATTCTTCTTCTGCCTTCCTATGTCTGTGATCCACTTCTTCTGTCAGTGGCCAGTTCCAGCAAACTGGCAAGGGACTGAGGTTTCAAGAACATCCAAGGTGGACAAGATCCTGTCGGTACAGATATGCTAGCTCTGTCATTGAGCTAGTTGTTTCTAGACTCCTTCTATAAGCAGTGATAAGAAATTGGCATTAGGGACATGCTTTATCTGTGTGCAAAATAACCTTGAAGTTCTCTTAAGTTATCTCATTGCCAGGGTAGCTCAGGATCAGTCTATTAAATGATCAATTATACTTGGGATGCTTGGAATTAAAAAAACAAACCAACTGTACTCCTTGTAGAGCCAAGTAAATTAATTCAGTTATAATAATCCCAAAGTCTTGAGCTCCTGTGTCTATTCCTGTTAAATATCCTTCGAAACATGCTAGACCTATGGGCATAAGAAGTCAAAGAAAGGCATTTCTCTATGAAACAACAATTAATTTTCCTGCTTTCTTTTGGGCTCAATTATAACCACGATTTCTTGAGTGTGCTTGAGAGTGGAAAACTTGTAATCCTTTAAATATGGTGTCCCAGCTATGGCTGAACTTTCTGTTTGGACTTTGACCAAGCTGCTGGGCTTAAATCCCAGCTCTGGAGCTACCAGATGGACCACATTATTCTCACTTGCAGGAACCCCATCGGACAAATTGTTTCGACCAGAAAAGGCCTCTTGCTCATGGAAGGTGAGAGGTGCTAATGAGATGTTGTGTTCCTGCTCCTTCTGGTACCCATCTCAGCTTGCATCTTGCTTGGTTCGTTAAATTACCTAGATTAGAGGAACGGGGAAAGGTCTAGTGGAGATACAACCTGGCTAGCAGATGGGGCAAGGCCAGAGGACCACTGGCATCTCAGCATCACAGCAGCCTGAAGTGCTTCACAAGGGATTGTCTCAGCCCGGCCAACTTGCATTGCCAAACAGAGAGACGTGTTGGAAATCACACTTCTTTCTTGGACTCAAGTGCCTGTGTACAGCCCCAAGATACCTGCACCTTTGGCTGTGTTTGGCTAGTAAATGAACCAGGTTGGAGCCTGTTGACTAGCTGCCCATGGCAAGTGGCACTGGAGAACCAGATGGCTTTTATCACTCAAAGAGATGACTTCACCCTTGCTGAGTTTTGTCCACGATCCTTGCTCTTTACTAGCATGAGCATGTGTAGATGTTCTCTGGACTCACTAACTGGTGTGGGCTTCAGACATGGTGGGGTGTAAGCTAAGATATAAGCAGCCTGCATAATCATGGAACAGAGCTGGAGCCACTGCTCTAGCTCTACCTGGTTCTTTAAGACAGACACAGTCTTGGAGACGTAAAGCATTTCATTACCCTTTTAATTCCCTTTCCTGAAATCATATGCTCTCCCCTTGAGCTGCTATCATAGAATCATAGAATGGTTTGGGTTGGAAAGGACCTTAAAATGATCTAGTTCCAACCCCCTGCCATGGGCAAGAACTGTCACCTTTTCATATCCCAGCAGTCCTGCAGTTCAAAGAAGAGCTAACTCCCTTGTTTGTCATGAACCTGGCTCCCACTGCCTTCATTTGGTGTCCCCTTGTCCTCCTCCTACAACAGAAAGATCCTGTACTGAAAGAATAATCCCTCCTTTTAAATATCTTAATCTTTTTAAACTTTAAATCCCTCTTGGATGCCATTCCAGGATATCCTCCTATTTTCATGTAGCTATCACCCTCATAATCCTCAAGGATGCATAGCACAGACATGAGTGGGATATCCTGCTATAGCCAGTAGCCGAGTTGGGTCACAGCTGCTTATTTTTCTTGTCCCAGTGCCTCCCAGGAGATGTTATACCTAAAGGTCAGAGCTTAAACAGTGCTATGGGCCACAAGCTGATGAAAGGCCAGGAGAAAGTTATCCGCAGTGCATGGACCACATCATCCTCATTGGTGGTATCAGGTCAGGTTTCGATATAGTCATTTACCTTCTTGCTTAATAAATCGGAGGCTGAGGAAGGAGACTGAAAAGAAGTGGTGGATCCTTTACTGGTTCTCCTGAGCTACTGCTTTTTCTCCATAGCCCTTTGCAGGCAGGCAAAGAGGATGGAGGTGCTGGCAAGCCCCAAGCCCCTGCAGCAGGTTGGGGACAACAATCAGTGCTTTGCCTGCACATAAATGAGATGTAGTTGGAAAGGCTGCCCAGCCAAATGTTCTTCTGGAGCAAAACCAGCATGTATCACCCTGGGAGGTACTAACAGAGGTCACAAAACCCCTTTCTTCCATACCTCCCAATGGGTCAGGAGAACAGAACAGCTAACCTGGAGCAAACTGCTCTTTTCTGCCTTGCTCAGATTTGGTAGAAAACCTCTGTACCCCTATTATACTTGGTCCTCCTCCATAAGACCCCTTCATATATTCTCAGAGAGAAGGGCACACAATGAGGACCAGAGAGTGATCCCAAAATGCTTCAAGAGTTAGTAGCTTCCCTATCTCCTCAGCTCAGCTAACTTTAAGCATTGGGTGTTCAGTAACAGACTCCAGAGAGGATCATTGCATGGGGTTCACCTGGACCACACAAATCTGTGCCTCAGAAGGAGGTTTTAGCACCACCCCTGAGACTATAGAGTCACGTTCAGGTATCACAAGGTGGGGTCTGCAGGGAAAGCAAAGGGCTCCTTGCCTCAAGAAACTAGTCAGGAGCTGGTGAATCAGGCCACAAGATCTTCATGCTACCACCAGCTCTCACCAGTGCCCAGCATCCTCCATCCTGGTGCACTAGCAGGAGGGTGAGGAGCTGAGCTCCACAAGCATCTACGGAAATGAAAAGCCAACTGGTTTTTCTGGCTTCATGTCAAGATGGAAAACAGATGGGATCCTTGTACTGTGGCTTTCTTCCTCCTTGGCAAGCGGATGTTGTACCCTATTCTAGAGCAGGCTGGAGAAACGTGCCCTCTTCTCCAAGCTCCCTGCCAGGAGAAGGAAGGTTAAGAGACACAGACCTCTTCTTGGCCCAATTCACAGCCTGCAGCCCCACTGCCCTGCAAAGAGGGTGCAAAAGAGCATATACAGGGGCACTCACACCCTCTTCATCACGGCTTTGCATCCGTGGGAGATCTGCAAAGAGAATCAGGAGCGTTGGCTGGCTCAAGACAGAGTTCCCAGCACAGCTCGTATGGGGTTGTTTTAAGCATGTGTAGTCAATTGTGAGTTGCTTGCAGGAATGAGTGGGAAGCCTGGGTCCTTTGTGTGCAGGAAAAGGCAGGTAGTAAGCAGGTTTAAGGGTGGGCTGGAAGGCAGAGCGTTGGGAACCATGGAAAGAAAGTGCAACAATCGAGGAAAAGAAGGGAATGAAGTCACTGAGGCTGTATTTTAAAATGTCACCAGATTGGTTTTCAAGCCAGAAAGGTTTCAGGTCCAGTGGGTTTCCAGTAACGATGGTAAAATAAGGAGGAGCGCTGAAAGGAATTTGTAAACTTCGTATTTCTGTCCCAGTTTCTGCAAGTTTCATGAAAAGGACTTTTGTCCTTCCTGGCTTGGGATCAAATTGGGAGTAAAAACCCATCTGTGTTCACCAAGAGAAAAGGCTTTTTCTCAGCAAGATTTCCAATACTGGGATTTGTAAAATTGGATTTTCTTTTTTAAGAAGAAGAAACATTTTTCTGTGTCTCTTTTGCAGGATTTCACGTCTCTGTGTGGAAGCAGCCTTTTTGTAGGTAAAGTCCCCATAGCCACAGGTTTCCAGTCCCAGGAGGGAACTGAGACATTTACAGTGAAGATACAATGCTTCCACCTCAGTCATTTCAAGATAGCATTGCAAAGTGCATGGATGTCTTCCAACTGATCTGAGCTCCATCAGCTGGAGCAGTGCAACCACTGCCAAGGGTTCTTCTGGGTCTGCTCTTCTCCAGCCACATCTAGTGTCAGTGCAACCTGCAAGATGTGTAGCAATGAGGTTCTGGAGCCCCCATTAATCCATATAATGATACATATTGGTTATATCAGACCATGGGCAATTCACTGCAGGCTTTACATCACACCAGAGAGCAGAGACAACTAGAAAACAGCAGGATGGAAGGAGACATAGAGTAAGTAGAGAGCACCCAGTCCCTTACTAGCACTGCAACAGACACTGGGACTGTGCCTTGACCTAAACCACTTGTTCAGTAAGTCATAGCCAAGCTGGGGTTTCTACAAAGGTTTCTTTTCAAGAGGAGGAAATATGACTTCATCATGCTAGCAAGAAGCAGAGAAGGAATCATGCACTAAGGTCCCAGGGGCATTCAGGAATCCAAAATGTGTAAAGCCAGAGGCAGGGACAGGATTGCTGGAACAGGGAAAATTGCATAACTCTATCCTGGCAGCTTGATCCAGCATTAGTCCTGGAGACTCACCTGCAAACCAAGCTGAACAGCACCAGCTTGTGCAGACCCCAGAGCAGAGGGAGTCAGCTCTTACGTGCTTGGTGTGGAACAGCTTGCAAGGGATTTGGTGAATCCAGTTTAATTTCCACGTGTCCTGTGATGAAATCTGTATTGAAGTCATTATGATAGAGCAGGCTTTTCCAGATGTGACAGTAAATGTCTGCAGGCACACTTTTAAACAGTCTGCAAGGGTTAGGAAGATGTTTTATGATGTAGGTGGACGAGGCTGTTTAATGTCTGAGCAAAAGGAAACTAATGGCAAAGAGCTGCCTAACAAGCCTTTTTCTGAGTGATTGCTAGCCAGGCTAATGCATATTTGGTCATAAACCAGCTAGGAGGTTTGGGGTCAAGTTTGCCAACTTTTGCATAACCTATGCAGGAAGATGCTGAGAAGATAGAACTGGTATGTTATGATGTACTCAACTATCGAGTTTTATGGTATAAAACATGAGTTTCTTTAACAAGGTGACCCCTGTCACTGGTGTGGACATGGTTCATGTGAAAGGCTGAGCTTTTTGGTGTGATATTTTCTTATGATATTTCATCTGTATTCCCTTTTCCTCCCCCTAAGTGCAAGATAAGGTTTTCATTTCCCTATTGGCTTGAGGATCATTCAGATATGACAATAATGAGAGATAGATACTTACCTCCAAAAAAGTGGGGCCACTTCATTTTAGTAGTAGCAGATCAGTGAGTGTTTTCTCACTGTTTGGGAAGCACTGAGTCTGCTACTTCCATGTGAAATTATACTTTTTAATAACAAGCCTTGTTTAGTAATGGGGTTATCTATGTGGAAGACTCATAGTGATCTTCGCATCTGGAGCGACCTTGTACTTGAAGGTGGACTGTGCTGCTCTGTTGTGTTTCATGGGCAACCATCTAATTTTAGATTGTATTATAAATTACAATCTGAAGTCCTTAGCACTCCCCATAAGAAGGTCTTTACTGCTTCTAAGCCATAGGGAAACTGGTTTAAATACCCCTGAAACCATTCCTGGGACCTCAAGGGTTACCTTCACTGCTAAGGGCAGTCCAGGGTGCAAGCTCAGGTCTTGGAGCATCGGTTGTCCGCGGTGCTTTGCCATTAGCTCACTCCCAAACCCTGCCCTCAAGCAGAGGAGAGCCGAGGTGTTTGGACACAAGCCATGCTGTGACACTTGGCCTCGGGGCCAGCGGATCGGCCCCGACCAGCTTTATTTAGTAGAGTAGGTGTTGCTGATGAGACTGAACCGCTTTTGGCTCCCTTTGCCCTGCTCAGTCCTTCAATACTATCCCGGCAAGCTTTGCACCTTCAAACACCCCCACAAGTCTTCTTGCCACATCTCAGAGCTCGTAACACCTACCCTCTGTTTCTTGCTGTAAAAACATTACTCTGGCAGCCTGCAGTGCAGCCCACTTAATATTTCAGACACTTTGAACTGATCCCCCCCCACCTTTCCATCTCTCCTCCAGTAATTACTATGAACTAGGGCCATGGGGCATCACACAAGACCCAGAGGAGGCTGAAGGCCAAATGCCACGTGCTGTGGACCAGGCAGTCTGCTGGCAACCCTGAGCTGTGTGTGGAGATACAAACCAGGCTGTGGGACTGGACTTCAAGATGGGAACACAACTCTCTTTGCTTTAGCACTACAGAGGAGATGATTGTGGATTTGGGGGGAACTGTGCCCTTAGAAGGTAAGAAAGGCTTTTGCCAGTGCAGACGCTGGAAATAGTTTGTGAGATGTACATTCATCTGACTGACTTCCCAGCTCACTTTCATGCGGTGAAACTTATGGCTTAGAGACATGCTAAGACATGTGGCAACACTCAAACCCCAACAAATCTCCATAAATACCCCTGATGAAGCCCCCAGCACAAAAGAGTTGTTTAATAGGGTTATCAAATCCAAGCTAAGCCATGGCAGCCAAGTGTGAGGTCATTCACATCAACTCAGCTTACCATGCAGAAGTGTCCAACTTCTGCTTGCCTTGACTGGAGAACATGCACTGGGATAGTCACTACATCTCAGCCAACATGTGACAATGCCACATGGGCTGCCACAACAGGGTTGTGTGTTTGAACCCTGGCATCCAGCTGTTCACAGATGATGGGTTGCATCTCCACAAAGGGGTGGCAGATGTGGACTGCTCTTTGAGAAAGCCAACCCAGCTTGTCTTTAATCCAGAACGCATGGGTTTGACATTCCAGGCACATCTTGACATTGCTGCAGATGTTAGAGCAAACCTCTAGGTCCCCATGCAGCATGAGCACACTTATGTTGTTATATATGGGAAAGGACCTTGCACCAAAGCACTTGTGGTCTAAATTTGTTCAATAGCTTGGATGTGATCTACAGCAATATGAGTGCCTTGACTTTATAGGAAGGGGTTGGTAAGTAGTTAGGAAGGTAGATGCCTCAGGGAACACCATAGTATAATATCATGGGCACAGTTTGGGCTCTGTTTGCTAAATGAACAAACAACTGAAAGGTCACCACTGAAAAAGCCACCCTGGCTTTGACCTGAGGAATTTGTATCTCTTGACACAACGGCCTTGCTGTTGGCTTGCAAGAGCCAGCCTGTGGAAGTGTGAAAGTCAACAGCTCATCTCCCAGCCAGCCTTTTCCTTCACCCCTGGGAGTACAAGGACGCTGCTCTATCATTTCTATAGGTGTTGGGACAAGATTCCCCAAACCTTGCATCTGGCCCACCTCAAAGGAGACAGCTGTCCCCATTGTTTTATCTTCAGGCATCCATGTGTGAAGTTGCTCTGGAGCTCCCGGGTCAGGTAGGGCAAACAGGGCAGGTTTCCCAGCTGAGATACCAGTTCCTCTGCAAGCGTAGAAGTGGCGTGCCTCAGTCAAAGGGCAGAGAGGCTTGACACATCTTCGGAGATAACGTGGAAGAGAAAAGGTTTCTGTTGCTGTGAGCCTGGAGGAAGGAGCAGCTCCTTCAGCACCCACCTCTCTGCTGACAAAGTGATCACGGGGGGCAACCATAGCTTTTATAAGGTGGATATAGGTCTACTTGTTGACTCCAGGCAGTGAGGAGATGGTTTTCACCCTCGTCAAACCAGGCTGTATTCAAGCTAGCATCCAAAACATACCCCAGCAGGCTTACGAGCCCCTGAATGCCTCCTTTCTGTACAGTACTCAGCTCTCAGAGGCCATGGGTGTTATTACTATAATAAACATTGATGTTAGCTCTCTATCTGCCAGGTATGTTTCACTTTAGAAATGCCACACGTATTCCCAGCCTTTAGGAATTTCCCCAAATCCTACCTATTCAAAACAGATCCCACAGCTGCTTCCCCTGCAGAAATCCAGCTGCATCTTCTATTGTGCCTTTACAGTGATTATCAGGTTTTCCTCCACTATAGCAGAGCTGCAGCTTATACAGCCTTCTGAACCACAAAGAGAAAGAAGAAACTAACAGGGCACAATGTCTCCTGTAGCCTTTATTCTACTAGGGCCAACCAAGCTACTGAAATGGAAATCCCTGCACAAATTAAGGAAATTCAATCATGTCTTTCATTCCCAGAGGCATTCCCAACAGAACCAGGGCTTGTTTCCAAAGATATGGCTGCATTCCCGCATCAAAGAAGCTTCATTATGCAAATGTTGACCAGTGTGGAAGGAAACATCAATAGAAGACTGTCAAAGGCGACAAAAGCTATTGCGCTCGGGCTGTAATGTCTGAAGCCGAACTTGGGGAGCATCGTTTCACTGATGAGATGGTTATTGCAAGGAGAGGGTAGCACCGGATGGTTTGTGTTTCTTCTTTTTCTTTTCTTATTACTTCATTTTAATTGGAGAAATTTTAGGCCTGGAAATGATGACGGAAACACCAGCGAATGCACAGACTCCTGTTATTGTCCAGGACTGAGCAAGGATCCAAACAATAATCCAACACGGAGACCAAAACTAATAAAGACCTACCTGGCAGGGACATGAAGAGGAACATTATGTGTTATGGACCAGCCCCAGGAATGAAGGCACTGGGTTAGAAGAATATTGGAAAAAGATGGGAACTCCACCTCCAGTGAAGCTGATGGAAAAGTCCAAAGGAGGCCCTGGAATGATGGGGTAGGAACTCAGTAGTGATATACAAGTTGTAAGGTTTGAGGCGAAAGTCAGGGGTCACACAGATGAGGGTTTAAGTTACACATTGGTGAGGAGTCTGAATATTTGCAGCTTATGTGTGAAGGAGCTAAAGAAGACATAAGGATACAGCACAACCCCGCAAGCTGTGTAGGTGTGAGCTGGGGCAACATCTTGCGCTTAGAATGGCTTCATCTGCCTCCACAGCAGAACTGAATTAAACCCTCACAAGCTGGGGAGGCACACTTTAAATAATCATCTCTGTGCAGAGGGAATTGTCCTTACAGAAGTAATGATAGAAGAATGACTACATTAGACCATATATACACAGATGGTGTTCAAGCTGAAACAGGGGAAGTTTAGATTGTATATAAGGAAGAAGTTCTTTACTGTGAGGGTGCTGAGGCACTGGAATGGGTTGCCCAAGGAAGTTGTGAATGCTCCATGCCTGGCAGTGTTCAAGGCCAGGTTGGACAGAGCCTTGGGTGCCATGGTTTAGTGTGAGGTGTCCCTGCCCATGGCAGGGGGGTTGGAACTGGATGATCTTAAGGTCCTTTCCAACCCAAACTATTCTATGATTCTATGAATATACCAGACACATGTTTCATCATCAGGAATCCTTACTAAAGCTGAATTTGGCCTGAGATAAGGGATTCTTTAACTGTTACTCTCTTTCCTGCTGCGTATCTCCTTCTGTTAGACATGCCAACTCTAAGCCATGTTCACAGCTATACGTAAGCACTTCCCAATGGTTCTATAGGATATATTCATTTATTCAAAATAGATCTTTTCCTTTTCCCTTCAAGCTCCCCTCATCAGGTATATTATCAGCAGCATAGACAGTGTGAACTGTAGACTTTACACCCCATCCCTGAGCTGGCATATGAATCAGAAGCCAAGTGCACACATTGCTTCTAGGCATCTAGCCAGAAATTGTTGTCCACATTCCCTCAATACATCATCTTCCGTATCTGAACCATGCTGAATAAACCACCCTCTTGCATTGCCCATCTCCTTTCACTGACTACAGAGACAGTGTAGTTGCACCACACCAAATGCTAATTTGTCATGACAATTAGCAAACTGATCCAAAAGTTCATAGAGGGCATGAGCTTTCCATGACCCCCTTACTCCCTCTGTGTGCATAGGGAGTCTTAAGTGAATGCTTGCTCAACCACGTGATGCTACCTTGATCTGCATATGATATTGCTCTTTAGGTTTGACATCTGGGAGTGTTTTCAGGGCAAGATGTTAACTGGGACCTTTGGGAGCATCACAGGTCCTTCAAAAGCAGCCTGTGTTGTGGTTTAACTCCAGCCAGCAACTAACCCCTGCACAGCCGCTTGCTCACTCCCTCCCACAATGGGATGGGGAAGAGAATTGGAAGAGTAAAAGTGAGAAAACTCATGGATTGAAGTAAAGACCGTTTAATGAGTAAAGAAAAGGCTGTGCATGCAAGCAAAAGCAAAACAAGGAATTGATTCACCACTTCTCATCGCAGGCAGGTGTTTAGCCATCTCCAGGACAGCAGGACTATATCATGTATAACAGTGACTTGGGAAGACAAACATCATCACTTCAAACATCATAGAACCACAGAATCCCAGACTGGTTTGGGTTGGGAAGCACCACCAAGCTCTTCCAATTCCAATCCCCTGACACAGGCAGGGACACCTTCCACTAGAGCAGCTTACTCCAAGCCCCTGTGTCCAACCTGGCCAGGGATGGGGCAGCCACAGCTTCACTGGGCACCCTGTTCTCATGCAGGTGCTTCTTCTGCAACTTCCAACGTTGCAGAGCTGGTGAGGGGAGACAGCATGCCAGCCTATGTTCCCACAGCTCGCTCTTCCCTTCCCTATCATGTTTATTAAGGTGCAGGAGGCTGATCTATCTCTGAGAAGGACTCTGTGTAACCTGACGTGGTCTCAGCAGTAACAGAGATGGGCAAAACATTTTACTTTACATTTGATGAAAGGCAGGCATTGAACAAAACTCACCAGGTGACACCTTCTGCAAATAGTCTGTGGTGGGAGGGGGGCGAATCTGCAAGCATACTCCCAAGGAAGATGAGATTTAGAGGAGGAAATAGGGTATAGGGATTGCTTCTTCCTATGTACCAGGCACAAAGTGGTCCAGGGAGCTTTAGCAGTAAGAATCACACATGTACATACACACACAGAGAAGGAGATGCAGAGGAGTCTAGACTTCTTAAAGCCTTTTCCTTGCTGGCTCTGTCTGGCAGAGCCTGAGTTTTAAAATACCAATGCCTTTTCATGTCATTCTCAGCTTTAATTTATTCTTTTTTTGAATCAATAAATATCCCTCCACTCCTCCATCTGGAGGATTCCTCCTTCATCCCACCACTGCCAAGCTGATCAGAGCCACCTATGCAATGCCATTTGATCCAGAACATATTTCAGTCTTGGCCCGTTCTCAAGCTCATAAATTCCTGACATGATTCGGGAGGCGTTCCTGTTGGAAATAGCTCTCTGCTCCGCTGTCGTATTTATAGAGATTGCTGCTGCCTCTGATCTGAGGCCAAACATTAGGAATAACTGCAGCAGGAAGCAGGACAGAGCTCGACATATTGTTTGTCTGGATTGTTTTAATTTCAGGATCATGGAATACCCCCATTTATTGATGTTAGGAGAGGAGGGGAAAAAAAAAAGAGGAAAATAAAGGCATTGTTCAGGAATTTTCTATTTTAATTTTTTTTTTCCCTTTTTATTGCTTTTGTTAGAGGCAAAGAGGGAATCGTTACGCTTGTGCTGAGGACAGGGAGGTGAATTAGATGTTGGTGACTTATTAATTCAGGAATCCTGTCCCTGCAGATTAGAACAGAGGTTCCCACTTCTTTATTCTCTGCTTGTTGAAACGAAGCCAGGTAATGCACATGGCTCTGTGCACGTGTATGTGTGTCTATGTGTGTATAACGTGTGCACGACAGTGCAGAGCTGTAGGTGGGCCCCTGGAAACCTTGTCCATGCACCCTTTAGCATCACAGAAACACCAAGCACTGGTGAGGGCTGAAGCTGCTCATGGACAAGGTGCTAACGCTGGCAGTTTGGAAGGAGCCACCCTTCCAGCCAGGAGATGGCCCTTACTCAAGGCGTGAAGTCCTTGGCCATGGGCTCGGAGTTGAGTAGGAAAGAGCAGGATGGGGATGCCAGGAGCCTTCAGACACAGCATGAACTGGGGAGGCTGTGTTTGGAAGAGAGAGACAAATGCACACGCTGGGAACTTGTTGAAGTCGACAGGAAAAGGTTTTTCACTTCAGTAGACTTTGGATGACATTGGAGGTGCAGCTGAGAGGGAGGATGGGGAAAAGGACAACAAAGTCTTCCCTGTACAGGGGTATCAGGCAGTCTATGGGGGGAACAATGGGGTGCCTGGTGTTCAGAAACCCCATCATAAATATCTCCCACCCCTGTCTGACCATCAACTAACTGTGAGGGGGTTTGGGACACTACTGAAGCACAGAGTGAGCTGATGAAGTGGGACCTCACTGCAGAGAGGCACTGGGTTGTCTTCCCCCACCGCCATGCGTTCTTTATAGCATTACTGGGATACAATGGGGATTTAGACTGCCCCAATCCCACTGCCTTCGGAAAGAGTACTTAAAGACTTAAGTATCTATTGTTTGGTAAAATCATGGAATCATAGAATCACAGAACGGTTTGGGCTGCAAAGGACCTTAAGATCATCCAGTTCCAACCCCTCCTTAGAGTCCTTCTTAGGTACACGTTGAAATACATTCCTGAGAAGGCATCCTGAATTTGTGCTATTGCCTCTCGAGAAAGAAACCTGAGTGTGGTTTCATTGCTGGGCAATAGCACTGGGAAAAGAGGTCTCTTCTGCCAAACCCTGGGCTGTGCTGGTTCAAGCCTACCCCTGTTGCTGGTTACCAAGAGCTCTGTTAATTGAGCATAGAGACAGAGTAAGAGCTGCTGTAAGTTCAGAGGAGAAAACCGTCCACACTTCCAGCAAAAGCTACAATCATATTAGCTTGACACAAGGCAATAATGAAGGGCTCTACTCAGAGAAGAAAATAGCAAGAGCCAACAGCAGGGAGCTGAAGCCAAAAAAGCATTGGTTATGAGCAAGTGAGCCTTGTAAATTGAAGGGGGAGGTTGACAGCCTGGGGCGAGCTATCAAGGAGTGGTTGAAGGGTTGGCCAATCGCTAGGGTGCCTTTAGGAAAAGATACTTTAAACAAATCCAGGTCACTGGGCTCAGTCCAGCTTCGAGGTGAAAGTGCCTGTGCTGTGCTACATGGGAGATCAAATGAGGGGTTTGATGGTTTCTGCCACCCTCAATGGCTCTGAATAGGGAAATGCCAGGAATCACTTGTGGACTTCCTAACCTGATAGAGAAAATGGAGATGAAGCCATCTCACACCGCATCTTGGATTGTCAGTGCTATTGTGTGTTTGCACTTTGCCCCCAGCAACCTGTGAAATAGTTCAGACACAATTCTGCATTGGTGGAGAAGAGAAAAGGAATAATCTGTGCTGTGTGTCTGGCTTGAAAGGGGCAGAAAGCAACTGCCTTGACTCACTGCTATGTGAAACTTCCTTTGGTATCATAGAGTCCCAGACTGGTTTGGATTGGAAGGGACCTTAAAGCTCCTCCAGCTCCAACCCCTGCCAGAAGCAGGGACCCCTTCCACTAGAGCAGCTTGCTCCAAGCCCCTGTGTCCAACCTGGCCTTGAACACTGCCAGGGATGGGGCAGCCACAGCTTCTCTGGGCACTGCCAGCGCCTCAGCACCCTCACAGGAAAGAACTTCTGCCTTATTATCTCCAACCTGAACTTCCCATTTCAGTTTGAACCCATCACCCCTTGTCCTATCACTCCAGTCCCTGATGAAGAGCCCCTCCCCAGCATCCTTGCAGCCCCCTTCAGACACTGGAAACTGCTCTGAGGTCTCCACGCAGCTTCTCTTCTCCAGGCTCAACAGCCCCAATGTTCTCAGCCTGGCTCCAGAGCAGAGCTGCTCCAGCCCCTGAGCATCCTCGTGGCCTCCTCTGGACTTGTTCCAACAGCTCCATGTCCTTCTTATGCTAAGGACACCAGAACGGTGCAGAGTACTCCAAGTGTATCCTCCATTACCTTTCTAAGAGCAGAGACCAGCACTTACACTCCCTTTGATGTTGAGTCTACTGCCTCAGTAAAACTGCCAGCAACTAAAGGAGGATGGAAAATAAATGTCTGGAACAAAATGGAGGAAGAACCAAAATAGGTCTTGCTGTATCCAGGCTCGATCATACTTTCCTGAGCTTCTGAATCTTCTTAGAGGTAGGAGAGAGTCTAACCCAGTGCAGCCTTTCCTACATTATTATATGGGGGAAAACTCATAGACATGCAGCAAGAAGTGCAGATGAAAGGGTGGAAAAAAAAAGGATGGAATAATTCTGGTTTTCATCCAGGAAGCTGAGGCAGCAAAATCTTTAAAGGGAATAAAGCAATTCTTTTGAGTCTAACTACATCTGTGTCATTCCAGCAGCACCTTCCCATGGTGCTGACCACCTCAACCCGTAACTGTGGCTGGGAATGATGTTACCCTGGAGTCTTTGCCACAATTAAGTCACAATAACCTCCCTCTAGGAAAAGAACTAGTACTGAGAAACTTAACAAGCTCAGCGTTGCCTTCAATCTTTTAAGTGACTCCCAATGTGCTGCCTCCCTCAAAACCTACGCTAGTAAAAAATATTCCTTTTATTTGACTGTAAGGATAATGGAAAGAGGGAGAATATAAAATAGATGGCGAGGAAGACTGGGACAGATGCCAGAAGATCTGATGCTAATCAGATCCAGATAATGTCCACATCCAATATCGCCTTTGCTGGGGACAGTACCCAGGATGCAGCGCCAGGAGGATGTCAGTGCCGAGACTCCAGCACTTTGCCTACACCACCAGGGAAAGGGAATCTGCAAATATTTAGTCTGCCAGGAAGACTGTTCCAATCAGTGGATGTCAGATCAAGGCTTAAATGAAGCTGAAACATGTAAGGGTTTGGACAGGGCTTACCCAAGTCACACAAGGGTCGTCACTTACTCAGAACTATTAGTATCTGACAAGCATGCACATCCCTAGGCACTTAAACCAGAAACTGCTTAATTTACACTAGCAGTCATGGGATGGATCCCATTTAATGTGAATTCCTGCATCCCCAGAAGGATGAGCTTGGGCTGATTTCATTGCTTCTCATCCCCTGGAAATCTGCTTATTCATAAATAAAACCCCACCATCATTATCTGAAACAGGGGAAGGAGCCTTAGTCACAGAAGACAGGGTGTCATCACTCAGCTGTGTTATTGCTAGCTTCACCCTGGCCCTTGGTCCTAATATGGTTACGGGTAATGCTTGCACCAAGAGCCATAGACAAGCGAGGACTTGTTTGGAAATGAAGGGACAGGGACTGCAGAGCCCCACATGAGCATTCAAGTGAAGAGAGTCATGGCAGCAGATGCACAACGCCAGCACCATGTTGGTTGTGGGACGGGTCCTGTTCTCACCCTCCTTCCTTTTTCCATACTGCAGTTATGGGTTCTCTTCAAATAAAAGCAGGATAATCTTTCAGGTCAAGAGAACAAAGAGACCAAGAACAACTGACAAGGTGGAATTTAAAGGACATCATTTTACCCAAAATCAGTGAATGGCTAACAGATTGGAAACAGTTTTGGTCCTTATTTCATTGAAGTCAAACCAGGCTTTGCAGCTCTATCTGCTGCATGACCAGGGCTTCATCAGTGCTTGATGCCTTTGGGTATATCTGCCTGTCTGAAGCAAGAAGGACATTTTCAGAAGACTGGTTTTAGGTTCAGGGTTGATGAATTATGTGGCTTTAGGTGAATGAGACAGGGGCAAACTGGAGAAACAAAAATGCTGCTGGTTTAGTGTGCAGCAAGTTCCGGAGGTCGAAACTTCCACTTTGCACCTTGTGAAAATCAAAGTGTCTCAAATGAGCATGTAAAATCCTAACTCTGAGGTTTTGCATCCCTTAGCCTCTTTGCTTTCCTGGTACAGTTCACACAGTCCTACGGAGGAGGATTTACAGGACACGGTCTTTATTAATGTACCCCATCTCAGCCTTGCAATCCTCATGCTGAGGAACAGCAGGAGTTTCTTCAGTCCTCCTCCCCACACTGGAGTTGGGTGCTTGTGAAAATGAGATGTCTTGGAGGGAAACTTGCATCTGAATTCCTCAACAGGTGAGCCCCAAATGTGTTTTACTTTACTCTTCAACACACAAAGCCAGGCGTGATGGTTTTGATACCCTTTCTGGTCCATCAGCCTGACAGATAGGAAGGGAAAAGGATTGTTTTTCAGTTCCGTGAGAGCTTTTGGTGCTTTGCAGATGATCCCTTTCGTGGTGCACCCCGTCCTCTGACTGGATAAGGAAATAATGTTTAGATATAAAGGCTGTGATTGACAGTCAGGCAGACAGATGCATTTTCTAGTAACAAAAACCAGACAGATAGTTGGACTGTTTCTCTTCAGCAACCTCCAAAAACCTGCACTTGGCATAAAGAAACTCAGGGAAGGAATCTGTCGAATCTCGTCAATCTTAAAACACCAGCAAGAAATTACTCCCAGCCCTTACATTTTCCCTCTGCTTTTGTGCCATAACCTTCTTCACTTGCCCTCCAGCAAATCTGCTGTACCAGATGACAGAGTTCAAGCGTAAACAAGAGGTTTCAAGGCTCAAACCTGATTCCTTCCTTTCCCATTGCAGCCCTCCCCTATTGACTGTTTCCCACAATTAGGGGTCCCTCCATTCCCAAAACTGCTTTAAGTATAACCGTGCTATCACATTACCTTCCCTTGGGCAGATGCTACCTTTGGTAAAGTCCTCTTTTCCATGTCTTTTTTCTTTTCCTTTTCTCAAAGAGGAAAATTGCAAATACAAGTAGTAATAGCAATAAATCTCTGATCATGTTTCACAGTCCACCATGCCCCTTTAATATATCTGTTTATATATATAATAATGTATCTGTTATTCACCATTCATGCACCATGCTTAGCACCTTGTCACAACACCTTTTGGAGGAAGATCAGACAAATATTTCTTGGTTTTTCAGAATTCCAAGACCAAATGTTGAGTTCAGACAGGTTTCTCTGTCTCATCTATAGCTTTGCTATGGTACATATAGGTAATGTAGGGCCTATACCTGGCCCACAGTGTAAGAAAAGACAGAGATAAGGTCTATCAGTGGGCTGTAGGAGAGATGTTACCCCTTGATGCAAAGACCTTGAGTATTTCCTAACTCTCAAGTATGTTGTACAATGAACTGGGGCTGACCTTTGTTTTTAGAACAGGAAACTCTCCAGGATGTATTTCTTCTGGGGGTACGTGATATTTTGCATATATTTCTGTATCTGCTGTAAGCTCATGGCCCATGTTCATTCTCTGTCCCTCCGGTCAAGTCTCAGCAGATCTGTAATCTCTTATATCTGCATCTGTAGCTCGTATGTGCAATGGGCAAACATACTTGTGGATTCAAAGAACTGTTTTCTCTTATACACCCTTTACTTCTCGGTACATGGAGCTCTCTTACACATTCGTGTTTTGTTCCAAGAAAACAGTCTGGTTCTGGAAAACACCCCAGAAAGGCATCCTAGAAGTTCTCCAGCTTGTGAGAAAGGTAAGGTCTGGTGTTTGGCTGTCTTCTTTCTCATCTTGTCTTATTTTCCACTCCTCTTGGTTCTTTCATGCTGTGCAAGTGTTTGGACTTTGGTGCTTGAATTGGAGCATCATGCTGGTCTTCAATGAGAGGATTTCTCCCCTAAAGAAAGACTCACCAGGCATCGCCTTTGCTTCCTTCATTATGGTTTTAGCAAATAAAAACTGCTGTTTCAGCTTTGCTGTTTGGTCACGGTCAGAGGGCGACATGCTGGGACAGCATTTCTCTTCCTGGGTAAATCGTGCAAAGTTACTGCAAGTCAAACAAGGTGCCTTCTGAAATGCCTCTTTGCTTTATTGCGTATCCTCTGACAGTTCCCCTTGGTCTGAACTGTTGTCTGTAACAATGAGGTAGTTTGTGTGGTTTGTGATGAAAAGGTCCTTTCCTAGTTTGTTCCAAAACCTGCTGGGGATGCTGTATATTTTCCTTGTCTCTGTTTGTTGCTTGGCCAGCATTTCCTTGCCTGTCTAACATCTGCTCACCAGACCCCAGATATCCTTGATCACATTTGGCCAGTATGAGGCACCTCTAGCGTTCTGGTGCGTTCTTGGGAGTGCATCTGCTCACAAAAATCTGGTTGCTGTGATCCAGCTGCATTTGTGTCTGAGCCGTCTCTCCCATGGGGCTCCTCATCTCTCTATTCCCAGCTAGTAGTGTCTCTCTGTCTTCTTTTCCATGGCTTTTTGTGTATCCTGATGGTATCTGGTGAACTTTATGTCTGCTCTGCACTTTTACATAGGCAGGAATTCACTTTTCCTATGGGCTTAGCTCTTGCTAGAGCTCTAAAGAGAACTCTACCAAGTTCAATAGAACTTGATAGAGCTCAGCATGAGGGTTGACAATTCAGAGGTTTGGACAGCTGGGGATGGTTGTGAAGAATTGCTGTCCTCTTTATCCAAGAATTCACTAAAGGAGCTTTGCTTCCTGCCTCCTTCACTCTCCAGCCCCATCATTTGGCTTCTACCCTATCATCCCACTCAGGCCCTCCATCTCCTCCAACCACTCAGTGCCCACCTCCACCTCTTCTGCTTTACCTCCACTCCTCCTCTAGCCTCTTAATCTGCTGATATTTCAATCCATAGATTTTGGACCTCATTTTACCCAACCTCAGGTAGCCAGCTGTGGTCAGGAGCACCCTTGACTAGTTGCAACTAATGGAGACAGCTTCAGAGGGCATGTCAAATAGCTTGTTCCTTGATGCTCAGGGTAACTTCATTCACTGTCTCTGGGGCACTTTACCTGCTATTTGTAGAAATAGCAGGTGAAGAAACCCCCTTCTTTCCAATTTTTACATGCACAGTCCAGAGGAAAACATGAAAGTTGGTAAGTTCTTCTGAGTCTTTTCATTCTGACTCCCACATCTTTCATTGCTATTCCAAATTCTGTGTAATTTGGCTCTGGTCTGACCTGTTGTTTCTCCAGATTTTTGACCTCTGCCATGAATCTTTCACTCAGGACATTTGCTGTGGTCTGACAGTGATTTTTGAGTACAGTTAGAACGTATTGGGTCCTCTGGTGAGTTGTGGATGCATCCAGATGAGGGCTGACCCTGTGACAGCCATTGCCTACTACAGCTCTTAGTGCAGCAGCTTGTATTTAGCTTTATTTCTTAACCATTGCAATACCAGGCAGCAAGCATCAATCTACTAAGCAGGGTTTGGTGAGAGTCAGGGCTGTAATTCAGTGCCAGGGATGCGATTTCTCTCTGGCTTTTGCTCCTCTTTCCACTAGTCTCCACTTTGGATTTCCCAGATTTGGATTTCCACTATGATTTCCTAGATTTGATGTTAATATCATGGCCATAATCTAAGTAGAAAACTAGCAATCCCCCAAACTGATACCGTCCTATTTTATTCTTTCTGCCTCAAACACAGACCTATCTCGTGAAACACTTCCCTCAGTCAGAGCTGCCTGCATACCCAGATGTTGTCTGAGCATCACTGTGCTGCAGTGGTCCCACAGGGAAAAACACATGCCATAACCCTCCAGAAGTAAATTTTCCTTGTCTGGCCTTCCTACATCCTGACATCACTTCTCCCCTATGCGCAGCAGGGATTGCAGCAGCTCATGAGGCCTGGGAGTGTGTTGAAGAGGTTGGAAACACCCCACAAGAGATTTCCAAGGAACCAGAGCTGGGCTTTGGTTGGAAAGCCGGTCTATAGATTCCCTTGTAGCTCTTTGGAGGTGATGAGGGAACGCAATTGCACCCCTCTGTCTAGCCAGAGGCCATAAGATGGAGTGGGTTGCTGACTCCAGAGACCTCAGCTTATTGCCTGATCTAAGGCAGAAACAAAAGATGAGAGCAAGCAAATCTCTTCCTCCGTTTTTCTCCTCCTCTCTGATAGCATGTCTTTTCCATTTAGAGATTATCTCTCTCTATGTGTATCCACAGTGCACTGGGGGCTCATACTCTCCACTTCCAAACACTGCTTAAATACAAAGGAAATTAGAGGAACCATTACCCAATGCCTGGGGCTTAGCTTGCGTTCCTCATCACCTTCAAAGGTCTGATCAACAGCTTGCGTTGGGGTCGAATCCCTTTTTCTCATTCTTTGCAATACCTCTCTTTATGGGATCATACTTTATTGCTCTCTTTCCAAGTGTTTCATTACAAACTCCATTAATGAACCACTAGGGGTAGCCAAATGTGTTTGGTTGCATGCAGGACCTCAAGAGAGGATTATGGAGCACATTCACCACAAAGAGCCTCAGCTTGCTTGCAAACAAGGCAGCCTAATTAATCCTGCTTCCTGCCTTAACAGATGAGCTCTCAAGACAGAGACCTCCCTGAACTCGGGCTTTGGGGAGACCTGGAAGGACATCAAATGCTCCAGAGCTGAGAACTTGGTGCAGGAACCTGACCCCCTCCAGACCCAACATAAGTCCAGTAAGATAAACAAATGATGCTTGCCACATGGCTGTCACACATCCCAGCACTAAGGCCACCAGCCTCCCATTGGGGCTATAAAACACACACTGGAGAATACTGGGAATGAGAAACCTCTCCCCATGGTTTAAATGAAAAGGCTGGGAGAATGAATTGCAGAAATAGCTGATGTGGCCACCTCTCTTGACAGCTTTACCTCTTGTGAGATGGTAGTTTAGGAGGAAAAGACAATTTTGTATAGGTCTTTGTCTTCCATCTTCACCCTCCTTCAGTCTCTCCTCCCTGTGCTGTTTATGTACAGCCATTAAGTGCTGTTAACGACGCTGTGCAATAAGGAAACAGCACTGCTGTAACATTGATGGGGAAACTACATAAACTTAATGACTTCCCAAGGTCACAAAGGCAGCCTGTACTTCGGGCATGGGATGTACCGAAGTCCTCCTGCATCCCACTTCAGTGCCTTGGTGGGCTTTTTCTTTCCATGTTTTACTACATGGATGAAACCCAAGAGAGATGAATGAAGCAAGCATGACCCTGTTCTGCTGGAAAACCAGACCGAAGGCAAATGGCTGTGATGCTTTGGGTCCCAACGGACTTGCATCTGCTTGCTATTAGGCTGGAGGTGGCCTGTGAGCTATCTTCACCACGCCTCAGCTGGGGTTGTAGGTATTGCACATAGGATGCATTGAGCTGCTTCAGCATGAGTTTGACTTATGCAGTCTGGAGTCAGAAGCTTTTCTGTGATGACATGCATAAAACACGATTTCTTGCTAGAAACTGAGTGCTAAACACTGCCTCATATACAGCTCTGCCACTCCTCTGCTGTTTCAATAAGACCTGCAGATACTCACATCATAGACAGGCACAATGAGAAATGAGTCTGCTCCTTTTCTTGGGACCTGGAAAGTTATGAGGGAGCAAGTCCTTAGTACAGGAAAGACATGGAGCTGTTGGAGCAAGTCCAGGGGTGGCCATGGAGATGCTGCGAGGGCTGGAGCAGCTCTGCTCTGGAGCCAGGCTGAGAGAGCTGGGCTGGGTCAGCCTGGAGAAGAGAAGGCTCCTGAAGGGGAGACCTGAGAGCAGCTCCAGTGCCTAAAGGGGCTGCAGGAAAGCTGGCGAGGGGCTTGGGACAAGGGATGTAGGGACAGGCCAAGGGGAATGGCTTTAACCTGCCCGAGGGGAGACTGAGATGAGCTCTTAGGCAGAAGCTCTTCCCTGTGAGGGTGCTGAGGGGCTGGCACAGGGTGCCCAGAGAAGCTGTGGCTGCCCCATCCCTGGCAGTGTTCAAGGCCAGGTTGGACACAGGGGCTTGGAGCAAGCTGCTTTAGTGGAAGATGTGCCTGCCTGTGGCAGGGGTTGGAGCTGGAGGAGCTTTAAGGTCCCTTCCAACCCAAACCATTCTATGAGTCCATGATTTGAAGTCCTGCACCAGACAATATTCATTTCTTGATCAGGGCTCTTGAAGGAAGTGTTAAACATAATCAGACTTCTAGAACTGGTATTTAAAATTGGTAGAAAACCCAAGGGAGTAAACTGGCATAACTTGCCCTCAGAAGCCATCCCAGGTCTAGTAGAGTTCTTGGTACATGTTACTGAAAAAGGGGAGGGGTGTGACTGATAAAGAAAGAGTAGAATTTAATTAAACTTTTATGAAGTTCACCACTAGAGACTCTTATGGAAACGGTACAGTCATGATGAGTGAGTGGTAGCTGTGTTAAGGAATGGGCCCATGTAATAGACAGAAAACTAGGATTAGGAAAGAAAGATCAATTTTAAACCTGCTGGTGAGGTTCCTTGGGGCTAATACTGAGTGATAAATGACCTGGAAAAGAACAAAGAGGTAAGTAATAAATGGTAGATGATCGTCAAATACTTCTGGGACTCTCTTGAAGAGAATGGAAAGAGCTCAATGAGAAGTTTCCAGAGGTCTTTCTCGGGTCAGTATAGCCATCCTACCTGCATATAGCCTGAAATTGTTAAAGAAATTTGCTTTCTTTAATACCATTTTCAGATTCTGAAAGTGCCGGAAGAACTGTCTGTCCTCCTCACTTAAAAACAGGACTTCGACACCAAAATCTGTAATATAACACATTTGATTAACTTTTCACCTAACTTCTTAGTTTTGAAATATTATGGTTGGTCTGAAGTTTTTTTCTTAGCAACCACAAGGACAATAAGCTTTGGAAAAATATGACTTGATGCTCTCTGAGTTAGATGTCCCTGGGAAAGGGGCAACCATTTGTATTGGAGTCATTGTTGAACATGGCCACGGTGGTTTCACTGCTTTGCTTTAGCAGCACAGCACACTGCATCGAACAGCTTAACGTCAGGCCATGCATGGAACACACATACTTTACACTTGGACGTGGGTATTTCCTCCACAAACACATGCTGCAGTTCAGCCCAGCAAGGGAACACCTCTCCTTGGTTTAGCTGACCCATGGTAACAAGAGGAGTACAACTTGCCTTTCTGAATCGTTATCATTTACCTCTTGACACGACACCTTTCTCTGCTCCCAGCCCCTGGCTATATGAGATGTGGTTTGCATCCAGGTCTAAATCCAAACCCCTCCAAGGTGTGTGAGAGTTCAGATTTCAGCCAGTGCCTATGTCAAATGTGAAACCTGTTTAATAAAGCAGAAATCTCCAGATGCACCCACACAGATGAAAACCATCAGCAAGGATAGTGCCATTTCATCTCTTCTGGAGGAACCTTTACGCTCCCCCTTACTTTCCACCTCCCCGGTCTCCATCTTGCTGTCTGTTATCCCACATAACTGGATCATTGCTTTGTATCTTGCTCATGCCCTTCACCTGACACAGCCCATTCCCCCTTTCCAATAAAGGTAGAAACACAGAGGATGTGCTTGTGTGCACTCGTTCTGTTTCCATCCCATCTCATGCTGGGGGCCCCATGCAAACCGCGCTATCAATCTGGCAGTCTCTGATGATGGAGCCCACATGGGAACCTTAGATAATGGATTACAGTGGAGGACATATATTTCTAAATGTGTTTAAGATGTCTGGCAGTTTCTTAAGAAGCAAAAGAGGGGAGGGGAAAAACAATTTAAGGGGAGAGAAATGTACCCTAAGTCAGTGCAATGCTTTTGAAAGGGGATGAGGAACGTCCATCATGCTGTACTGCTTCACCCATCCCAACACAGGAGGTGAATGGGGAAAGTATCCTTTAAGCAGAACTCCCATAGCCAAGGGCAAGGAGGCAAACAGGTAATATGGTAAACATTGCACATGGTTTGAATTATCATTGGTAATAAAACTATTCATCATCGGCCTCCATGCTGAAGATTGAGATAGCTATTGCTCCCGAGGATTCAGTGACTGAAAGAATGAATCATTTGCTGTTCTCTTGCTCTCTTATTTTCTCTGACCTCCATGGCCTTGGCTTAAGGTCTTGTTGCAGAATGACAGGTCAGCTGCTCTGAGCTCGGTATCCCAAAAATTACAGCTTGGGATTCAAAGCTAATCACAGTCATCACTGGTGTGTCTTTCTGCTCACTGAGACTGGGCCTCCTCTGGCATGAGGACTGAATTATCCCTCTGCCTCAAAGACTAATCACTCAGCATCAGAGCTGAGAGAGGGATGGGGATGTCCTGTGTATGACCCCACCAAGCACTGGTGATTCTGGCAAGCCCCAGGCAGACCGCAGAAGGTTGGTACGTTATTGAGGTTTCTTTGGTTGACCCTATTAAAGCCCTGCTTTGTGTATCACATGCAACATCTGGGTTGCAATGTCTAGGAAGCAATGTGAGCTTCCCTCCTGCTTACCTCTGGAGATGGACACAGTCCCTGCATGTTCTACCAGAAGCCTGGAAAACGGGGCAGAGCCTGTGCTGTTCTCTGTTTGAGATCACAACTCAACCATCATCAATTCAAACCAACAACCATTCAAGCCATCACCCTCAGAAGCAGATAGGAGGAATCTTCCACACTGCCCCTCAAAACCATGGATTTTGGGTTCCCTCTCCAGTGGTGCCCAGGTTTCCACTTCCCTGACTTGTCTTCCAAGCAAAATCTCTTCACCCATAAACTGCATTCTCCTTTCCAACTGGGCAAACCTGTGCCTCTCTCCAGGAAGGTCTGCCCAGAGCAAATCTCTCTGGTGTAACGTGAAGTACATGTGTGGTTCTCCCCAGGCATCAACCCAAAACTGGGTCAGGATGGTTGCTGTAAACCTGGTGTATGTGCTCCACCGAGTTTTGGGAGGGAATAAGATGCTTCCCCTACTCAGACTGTCTGGTTGTAGAAACCATCGCAGGTTCCTCGCTTCATGAAGTGATTTCTTTCAGTGTTATTGAGCTGTTTGGATAATAACAATAGCAGGTTTCTCTTCCAGACACATTCTGGCTGCAGTGCTCTTTGGGGTTTCCTTACCCCCTTGTCCACAGAAGAGGAGCACACCCTGAGCCACACTGCAGAAAGGAAGGTGAAAAATGCGGTATTTGGTTGCACCATGCGAGTGTTTGGGTGCTGTATAGCAGCAATACTGGGTAAAACAGGCTAAAAAGAGGTGTGTTTCTAGAGGTATCAGTGACTTTAAGCTGCTTTTACACACAGTGAGTTTTGTATTACAGGATATTTTATTGCAGATGAGGATGCCATACAACAGAATTGCTTTTCACACAGCTTGGTTCTGTTTTTTTCAGACAGCTTCATTTAGTTCTTTCTTTGCATCAGTTTTACACTGCTGCACCTTTGCCAGACCTGAATATGGTTTAAGCCATCAAGGATCACAAACCCTCAGCTGCTCAGTCACAGCCCTTCTGAGGTCAAGTTTGTTCCTGTTTCCCCCAGATGAGAACTTGGCCGAGGCTATTACAGTGGCATGGCCCTGGGATGAGTGAGGTTGGATAAAGGGGGTCTTCCAGGGGGTTACTCCAAAGCACAGTTCTGGTAGAGCAACAGAGGGCTCAGACCCACAGCAACAATTGGATTTCTGTAGGAAATGGTAACTTGGAATCTGGAAGAGGATGCACATGGGTGCACACGGCTACGTTGGACAGGGCTTGGAGCAACCTGTTCTAGTGGAAGGTGTCCTTGCCTGTGGCAGGGGGTTGGAACTGGACGAGCTTTAAGGTCTCTTCCAATCCAAACCATTCCACGCTAGATAGCCAATACAAGGAGCACCATGTTTTGAAGTGCAAGCTCACCCTTGTAATACAGTATTTATAGAGTCAAACTCTGGCTTCAAGTGGATGTAAGAGCCCATGGGCCACATGTTGGTGGAGAAAGAGAAGGATGGGAGGACAGCAGAGTCTGCTGTGATGTCTTCCATTAGGACCAGACTTCTCTAACCCATACCAGCCTCGAGATCTGTTCTGTGCTTATCACCTCAGTGCTGGAGCAGATAGAGAAATTAAAAATAGGACAATGGCCATAACGACACCCAGAGGTACAGCGTGGTGGCTGGTCTCTGCCCAGCTCATTACCTCCACCATAAAACCCTTCACTGCTCCACTGGAGCCAGTGGGTCTCAGATTTACAGACGTCAATGCACAGCTCCTGTTTCAGCCCTTAATTTACTGCTGAGAGGAGTAAGAAATCAGGCACCTAAACAAGAAGTTGGACACAGCAATGTCTCTGTGGATTTGGCCAGGCGAGTCTGGCCAATAAATATCTGAAATGTCCCATCCCCTGTTGAGAGTCTGCTCACACTTCGTGTCTCCAAGCCCTCGGTAACGCTACTGCCTGCAACAGCAGGGCCTGGGTATCAAGGCAAGGAGCATGACCCATAAATCTGCTGCTTAACGAGATACAGAGAGATTATCTGTCCTCTCCTTATGATTTGTGGGTTTGTTGCTATTTCATGTGCATTTTCAACCCTGTTGCAATGTCCACAAGGCACAGCAAGCTCTGCAGTAAATTTAATCCGGCGAGGGAAAAGCAAGCAGGGGGGATTGCTTGTTTTCTGTCCGTAGCTGTGGGGGTTTCTGATGGTTTGCATTTTGCTCTGAAGTCAGGAGGGCCAACTGAAGCTCTGTCAGGCTTGTTTGGATGTCAGGAAGCTGCAAGAGGGTTACAATAGGGAGTGCTTTTCTCTTGAATAAATACGACTGAAGCGATGCTCTCAGCTCCCAGGGGGGATTGCTGCTGTATGAGCAGTGTTCCCTTCTGGAGCACATACAAAGCTGAGGTCTTGTTCTCTGAGGTTTGCAGAGTCTGTGCCCCTTTCCTTTGGTGACTTGCAGTGCCATGGGTGTCCTGGAGAAACTCCAGCTTTGGTATGTGAAGGGGCCATAACAGATAATCTAATGGTATCAGTGGCAGCTGAAGATGCTCTCACCTTCAGCCTTTGCTTTCTACCTTTCCTTCTCATGGTACCTCTTCCTAATCCTTGCCAGTGCACTGCCAAACCTTTTCTATCATGTCCTAAGCATGCAGAGATGCTCCTGCCTCAGAATCATCCCTGCTTCACAAAGGGTATTTCATCAGAACCATTTGACTTTTACAGCTACATAGTTTTGTAATAGCTTAGGACTGAAATCACTCCATTAACTATAAGAGGTTAATCCTGGATTTATCCTTGTGTCCTTGCTGATGCTACACCAAAACTGGAGAACCCAGGGTCACTTCAGAGAGCAGGGTGGAGGAATGGGCTCAAACTTGCTTTGTAATCCTGAAGTGTGACCCTGTGCATCTCTGTCTCTTCCACATTCTCATCTCCATCGACACGGTCCATGGACCAGACCTGCTCGCCTCTCTAACTTGCTCTGTTCGGCAGGAAACGTTTTACTTTCCCTCTCATTACCCCTCTTCCCACACGACACCGAAACACAACTCTTGAAAAACCAAGATTTCAATCCTAAATCTTCCTTAAGCCACCCGGGTTCCCCCATCACCCTCCAGCTGCATTCCTGAGATTTAATTATTCTCCTCTCTCCTTCCTTTTGTATGGAGCGTGTTTGCCAGAGGGTAAGGCAATGGTAGCTTATCGCCAGATGATGTTACCTTTCAACATCCCCTGCTCAGGCCTTAGGAAAGAGCTCTCCTCCCATGGCCAGCTGTGACCTTTCTTGTCCCATATGGGGCAGAGCTGCCAATCCACCACTAGGACACAAACGCACCAGATGTTGTTGTGATTGAGACATTCTGCTCCAAAGCCACTTTTTATTGCTGTTATGAGTATATTAGAAACTACCAAAATTTATGGGGTTTGGGGCCTGGCAGGTCAGCCTGCTCCCCAGCTTTAGCCTCCCCTCCTCTGATGCTTTTTGGGTTAAAAAATCAGGGCTACATTTGAAGAAAGAGGAGGAAACAAAGGAACTAATGAGCAAACCATTTGCCAACTTGTAGGTCAAGTCTGAAAGTGTTTTCCTTAGGATCAACAGCAAAATTGCCATAAACTCCAATGGAGAAGGCTATCTCTGAAGAAATGGAGATTCCTGCAGAAGAATGCAAAAGGCATCCTGTGCCCCAGCTCCCTGCTTCACAGGGATGCCCATTCCTGTTCTAGCTTGACTTCTGAGACACCCTAGTCATCTACTTGCCAGACCTGGAGATGTGTTTCTTCACACCCTCATCCCACCTCTTCAATGAGTTCTCTACCAGTGCATTATCCCATATGCCTTGTAGGAAGGAGAGTTCACTTTGGCATGAAAAGGTAAGGTTTCCATCAGTGTGATGATCTGTTGCTCCCTTAACAAGGAGTTTCAATATTGCTATGTGTGACATTTGTTATATCATAAACCAGTGTTACTCAGGTTCACATTACTTGGGCTGAGGAAGGATTTCTCTTTCTACCTTTTATCACATTCACCAGCATCCCACCAGGAGCCTCAAGCACCCAGGAAACAAGGGAAGGGAGAGCAGAACAGCCCTGATTGATTCTTGGGGATCAGTTAGTGAATGTTCTCTAATGGCATTCACTAAATGCATTCAAATCTGAAGCCCCCAACACAAGAGGGGCATGGAGCTGTTGGAGTGAGGCCAGAGGAGGCCATGGAGATGCTGCGAGGGCTGGAGCAGCTCTGCTCTGGAGGCAGGCTGAGAGAGCTGGGCTGGGTGAGCCTGGAGAAGAGAAGGCTCCTGAAGGGGAGACCTGAGAGCAGCTCCAGTGCCTGAAGGGGCTGCAGGAAACCTGGAGAGGGGCTTGGGACAAGGGATGTAGGGACAGGCCAAGGGGAATGGCTTGAACCTGCCCGAGGGGAGACTGAGCTGAGCTCTTAGGCAGAAGCTCTTCCCTGGGAGGGTGTTGAGGCGCTGGCACAGGGTGCCCAGAGAAGCTGTGGCTGCCCCATCCCTGGCAGTGCTCAAGGCCAGGTTGGACACAGGGGCTTGGAGCAAGCTGCTCTAGTGGAAGGGGTCCCTGCCCATGGCAGGGGTTGGAACTGGATGGGCTTTAAGGTCTGTTCCAACCCAAACCAATCTGGGATTCTGTGATTCTCTGAAACCTCTGGCTTACATATGGAAGGTACTGGAGGGCACGCTCCAGCACTGCATGCTGGCATTTCGAAAGGAGAAATGAACTCCATGGAGTTCATAGTAGTTGGAAACACACTTTAGGTAATGTCAGAGACAAGGGGTGTCCACAAGTCCTCTGTCTCTTTGGGGAAAATACTTATAAAGAGCCAATATGGTCCAAGGCTTGGATTGCTGGTGATGAACTCCAGCCCAGTGGCCAAGTCTCCTTCCTCACCTCCATCCCTTTTCCCTCCATAGCCCTGCTCTTACTTGTAGCCACTTAGTCAAGCCAGGTATTCCAGCAAAAACCACTCATCAGCAATGCAACAGAAAGTGGAAGTGACCCCTGACACCAGCTTCAAATTAGACTCGATGAGCCTACAACCAGGAAACTGTTCCCCCAGCCCCCTTTAAAACGTAGCGAATGAAAACCATTTGGTTGCTATTACCGGTGATTATGATAAGCTATCTTAAAATATGAAGTGGGGGAATTTATCTTTATTTCCTGGGATAGCACTGATGAAAAATGTGCTGCTCCATCTTGATTTCCAGTCACTGGAATGAGCTCTGTCGTGCATTTGTCTTTATTTGGCTTGATGTGTGTAACTGATCTGGGGAAGGAGAGAGGGCAGGGAGAGGGAGGGCAGGATTGGCAACTTAATCAGATGCAGATAAGTTTATTAGCTGCCCTCAGATCTGTTCCTGACCGAACACAAGGAGCAAGGCTGCATGTCGGATATCTCCTCATACTCCTTTGGGGAGAAGGCACAGCCTCTGTCGTGGCATAACCTCCAGCAAATGGTTTACATCAGTTCTCATTGCACTTTCAGGCCTCTCTCTAATTATTTTCTGCCAGAGCCTGGGGGCTGGGTGGGTTCTGCTCTCCAATGGGACTTCCTCATTGCAGAATGAAAGCAAAGACTTGGACAAGAAACAAGGTCAAAGCCATCAGCCCTCCCCACCGCCCCCTTTCCTGTAGGTGAGATTCAAACAGTATCTACCAGATTTCTTGCTCCTAAAGCAGCGTTAGGAAACTTTAGATTTTGGCAAGATAAGATGAGAAATTGTTGGAGGTTTTTTTTTTGTAGGGCAAAGTTTGTGCAAGGTTTTCTGTAGCACAAGCTGGTTGTTGAATTGCAGTTCCACTGCTTGATGCTGCACCAGGAACCCAGGGAAGACCTGACAGAGGTTTAGCTATGGAAAATACAGAACAGCTTTCTGGGAACAGCACTAAAGCAGAGGTAGAACTTTCACATTACTAGGCTGCCTATGAAATCAGTAGCTTTGCTATTGAGGTCCATAGGAATGCATTGCAGAGATTTAATTTTATATAGACATATATGTATAAATATGCACACATACATATATAGAATATACATAACTTTACAAGGGCCTGTAGGGCCAGGCCAAGGGGAATGGCTTTAACCTGCCCCAGGGGAGACTGAGCTGAGCTCTTAGGCAGAAGCTCTTCCCTGGGAGGGTGCTGAGGCGCTGGCACAGGGTGCCCAGAGAAGCTGTGGCTGCCCCATCCCTGGCAGTGTTCAAGGCCAGGTTGGACACAGGGGCTTGGAGCAAGCTGCTCTAGTGGAAGGGGTCCCTGCCCATGGCAGGGGGTGGAACTGGATGAGCTTTGAGGTCCCTTCCAACCCAAACCAATCTGGGACTCCATGATTCAGAATTGCTCTTTTTAAGCATTCAGGGGTGAGCGTTTTTCAGCTGATGCAAAGCATGGAAAGGTGTGCTGTAATCCTGAGGGCTCTATTGAGCTTCACCAGCTAAGAACCTCACCGAGAGCTTTAGGGACTTCATGGCTGTAAAACTCAGAACCATCAGAAGAGTATTACATCTCCAATTGAGCTGACCTGAAAAACATCTCTTTCCAACAACTCTTGTTGTCTGTGGTGTAAAGAGCTGAGCTATAATGAGGGTGTTTCTCCAGGAGCAAAGTACAACCCAGTACAAGAAGAGATCACTTAAACACTTTTTCTCCCCTGTTCTTAACTGAAGTGCATTGCAAATTGTAAATCCCTGTGCTGGTTTTGGCTGGGGTAGAGTTAATTTTCTTCATAGCAGCTATTACAGGGCTGTGTTTTGGGTTTGTGCTGGAAACAGTGTTGATCACACAGGGATGGTTTAGTTATTGCTGTGCAGTGCTTACACAGAATCAAGGCCTTTTGTGCTCCTCATCCCACCAGTGAGGAGGCTGGGGATGCACAAGTAGCTGAGAGAGGGCACAGCCAGGACAACTGAGCCCAGCAGACCCAAGGGATATCCCACACCATAGGGCATCACACAGAGCATATAGAACTGGAGGACGAAGAAGGAAGGGGGATTTTGGGAGTGATGGTGTTCGTCTTCCCAAGTCACTGTTATGTGTGATGGAGATGGCTGAACACCCACCTGACATGGGAAGTGTCGGATGAATCCCTTGAAGTGATTGAAGCAAACCCAATGAAGGTTTGCTTTACCTATTAAACCATCTTTATCTCAGCCCTCAACGTTCCTCACCTTTCCTCTTCCAGTTCTCTCCCCTGTCCTGATGCAGGAGGAGAGCTGCGTGGGGCTTAGTTGTTAGCTAGGGTGAAACCATGATAATCACCCAAACGGTCCCCTGCCTTCAGCTGAGTCTATCCCACCACTTACACCACTTGAGAAATCCATTTCCTATTGTGTTTTTTACCTTTAAAAGGAAAAACCCCACCACCCTCTCACTCAGCACAGCTCGATTTAACAGATGTTTGCTCACTTACAACAACGTCCTGCTTACAAGACGGGGTAACTCGTCTGGTTCTTGAACAAAAGCTGCTATATTACCTCGATGCAAACCCCTGACTAGTCTTGGGGAGGGGAAATATAAGGAGCAACAACAGGTGAGACCTGACAGAACAGACATAATGGCTCGTTCTGCAGAATGGGTCCGAAACCATTTATTGCCCCTCTCTCTCAGCAGAGAGGAAACTTCAGGAGTTATTCCTCTCACTTACTCTCTTAGTTCCTGTTTTTGTAGCAGGGGGTTGTATTTCTGCTGTTGGATGTTTGCCCTGTTTGCTGGTGCTGCGCAGGAGCTTTTCTTCTCTCTTTGCTTCATCCTATGCCTTTGCAGATCCCTGGTCCCATGTAAAGGGAAAGCATGATGACCTCCATGGAGAGATCTCAAAATGCTACAGGAAGGATGTGATGTGCATTAAGTAAGAAGGCACTGATGCAGCAAAAGATGGATTTGAAGTCACCCCAAGGCTGAGCACCTAAGTTACACAGCTTGTAGGGGCAGACTTTTTTAGCAGGGCCTGTTGTGATAGGACAAGAGATAATGGCTTTAACCTGCCCGAGGGGAGACTGAGCTGAGCTCTTAGGCAGAAGCTCTTCCCTGTGAGGGTGCTGAGGCGCTGGCACAGGGTGCCCAGAGAAGCTGTGGCTGCCCCATCCCTGGCAGTGTTCAAGGCCAGGTTGGACACAGGGGCTTGGAGCAAGCTGCTCTAGTGGAAGGTGTCCCTGCCCATGGCAGGGATTGGAGCTGGGTGAGCTTGAACATCCCCTCCAACCCAAACCTTATTCTCTGATCCTATGATCCTCACGTAGGAAGATGAGCAGACCTCCCATCTGCAATGTGAAGTGCCTGGCTCTAAATCACGAATTCCCTTTAACCCAAATCAGCTGCAGTGGAGTCTAAACTTAGCTATCAAATGCAGCATCAGCTGGTTTCCATGAGGCTCTGCACATGCAGTAGAGATGCTTTCAGCCCCTGCCACACTGATAAAGGAATTTTGGTGGCAGTGAATGGTCCCGCAGTGAGGACAAATGCTCCTGATACAGATTAGGAGTGAGGGGCTGGAAAAGCAGCAGCCAGTTCGGTATCAAGAGCGCTGCTCTGGTTAGTGTTACATGTCCATCTCGGGCTGAAAGTGCCTGCAAGCATCCAGGCTCCTCCAGGGAGGGATTTAACAGCTTCAGCTTTCAAGGCAGAGCCCAGAGGCTCTCTGGAGCATGAGCCCCAAGGGAGCAGAAGCACAGACTGGGGGGATAAGGCAGAGCATTAGTGCACAGCAACCTTGCAATGGCCTCTCTGGTGAAGTTATCATCATCTTTTTCACTGGCAAACCCAGAGCAGATGGATTAACCTGCTGTGTGTGTACTTTTGCTGTTAAGTTTTTCTCCCTGCTTACACTTGGAGATACACGTGCACATTTGCCCACCTCCTCTAGAAATAACTAAAGCACACAGAATGCATACGGCTTTTTCCATTTCTCTTTAAGTTGTTGGTAGATTCAGTGCCTTGGCTGCAGTCTCCAGAGATCTAAATCTTGGAGCCTGCTCTCCCTGCTGATCTCATTGCAGTATTTTCTGTTTAAGTTGTAGCTTGGTTTTGATTTTCCTCCTGTTTATCTGGGTGTTTTTAAAAGGTTCTGTGTGTCCTAAGTGCTTATCAGCAAAAATAACCTCCAAAAGACTTAATCACAGGGGTATGATCCTTGCACAGAAACTGAGGTCTAGATCAGGATGGAAACGGGCTGGGAAATCATTACCTCATGAGACACTTACTTGGCACTTGCTTTGCAGCCCAGCAGCCAGAGCTGAGACCCTGGTGCAGGCAGGAGAATGGCAGGATGTTTCTCCACTCCATGACCAAACTCCTGATGCTGGAGGGATGGGAAGTGCTTTTCTTCACCCATCAGCCATGCTTAGGACCTTGCTTCAGGATGAACAGGACTTTTTGTCCCCATCTTGCAGCACGCAGGAGACAAGGTGGGGGAAATCTCCCAGTGCATCCCCTTGACCATAGTGCTGATGTAGTGGGGAAGAGACAAACATGTCAAGACCAGGTTGGACAGGGCTTGGAGCAAGCTGCTCTAGTGCAAGGTGTCCCTGCCCGTGGCATGGGTTGGAACTGGATGAGCTTAAGGTGTTTTTTAATCCAAACCACTCTATGATTCTATGATTCTTGCTTCCATTGAGGCTTGATAAAGTTTCAGTGCACATAAGGACCCCAAATCCCTCTGTGTGCTTTTTCTACATGAAAATGCATTACCAAAACGAGTGCTCGGCTCCATTGTGTCCTCTGTATGCTCCAGTGGAAGCTGCAAAGCCAGCAGAAGTGTCACCAGGTGCCACAACTGGAAGCAGAGACCAGACCAATTCAGATGGGTGATAAGACATATTTCCCTTTTCACAAGAAGCATAAAGAACCCTTTGGGTGGCTTATCTAAAGATGTGCTGAGTCCTTTATTGTGTGAAGTCCCTAAATCAAGATCGAGTGCCTCTCTAAGAATAGATGTTAGCCAGATGGTGCTGTGATCCTTAGTAGGCATCTGATTATTGAATAGGTTGATGCAGCTAGGGGAAAAGATCAAACCAATCTGTAAATGTGGATTAGAAAAGGACTAAATCCCTTTCCTGTGGCACGGTTGTGGTCTTTCGGTAGAAATCACAAAGCTCTCTGTTGTTTTGGTGTTTTATTTAGAGGGATTTTGAGGATGAGGAAGAGGATTTGGAGGCACATTTCTACACCTTGCTTTCTCAAAATGATTTTTCTTTATCATTCTTGGAGCACAAAGAATTCCAAAGCAAGGACTTGTAATTGGGCTACCTGGGGTGTACAGTAACTGTTGAAGCACCTGAAAAATTGCACCATGAAGCAGGATAGAACCATAGAATCATAGAACAGTTGGGGTTGGAAAGGACCTTAAGATCATCCAGTTCCAACCCCCTGCCATGGGCAGGGACACCTCACACTAAACCATGGCACCCAAGGCTCTGTCCAACCTGGCCTTGAACACTGCCAGGGATGGAGCATTCACAACTTCCCTGGGCAACCCATTCCAGTGCCTCAGCACCCTCACAGTAAAGAACTTCTTCCTTATATCCGATCTAAATTTTGTCTGTTTCAGTCTGAACCCATCACCCCTTGTCCTACCCCTACAGTCCCTAACGAAGAGTCCCTCCCCAGCATCCTTACAGGCCCCCTTCAGATACTGGATAGCAACAGCTAAGATAGCATCAAAACCAGAACGTGCTCCAACTATGGCACAGACCAGGTTTTCTGAACAAAACCAATGAATGCACCACCCCTTCCACCAGAAAACCCCCTGAAATCTTGGCAGGACTTTCTAGGTGAATCTGGTACTGGAGGCAGAGCCAATCCTGCAGATGGCTCTTGGCAGCACTGAGCTGCAGTAACAGGCAGCTACAATGATGGCTTGCATGGTGCTGCCAGCAGTGGGACTGGGTGCCCGAGCCCTCTTCAGGGGGACTGGGATGTGTTTCTATGGTCACTGATCCCAGGAAGCACTGGGCAGCCTTGGAACAGTGGAGAAATAGAGGGGAAACTGGGGACACTGAGCATTGCACGTCTCTGTGATACAGATGGGATAGACTTCGTGGTACTCCATCCCTTCCAGAGCATCTCCTCCATACACAGGACCCATATGGTCAGATGTTGGCAAGTGGGACTCTCCAACACTGACATAAAGCAAGAGGCAGGTCCAGAGTCCCCACAAGCAGATAAGAGAGGTGCAAAGAGAAGATAAGAAACAGGCACCAAGAGACACCTATGTGTGGCAAACTGGGGATACTCCAAGGACAGGTTGGATGGGGCATCAAGGCCAGGTTAGACGGGGCTTGGAGCCATGGCAGTGGATTGGAACTGGATGAGCTTTAACATCCTTCCAACACAAACCATTCTATGATAGTTCCAGGTTTCCTGTGTTTTCCAGCCGTACCCCAAGATGCAACCAGCATTTTAAAGAACTTAAGAGGACAGTAATGAGCCACTTCATGAACATGAAGGGTTTGCACAGGAGCTCTCAGACCCTCCATGAGGGGCCTCAGCTGAGGCTCCTCAATCTCTGCCTTGTCACTGGGGTAGCCAAAATGTGTCCCCAGACACACAAATTCCCTGAGCCCTGTGTTGTGAGAGGCCACAAGAAGCCACCACAGGCAGCAGAAACCTGATTTCCTTTCAGGTTCACAGACCTACAATGCACATCACAATGATACAACCACTCAGTGAGCAGGGCTTAGCCGGGTGACTACCCCATGTGGGTAATGAACACATTTACAGCCCTGACCCCATGACTGCCTTAGAAACTTACTCAACTGCAGTTAATTCTTTACCAGGTCCAGTCATTAATGCTGTTATTTGTCTTTCCTGGAGTGTGTGAACTGAACTTCCTGACCTTGCATGGGATACAGGGATTTTAATAGGGAAATCTGCTTAATATTAGCACATTTTTCAAGCCCTGCACAGGCCTTGACAAGATTATTTTTAACAGATGACACACAGCTATTTGAAAAGAAGATGAATGGGGTTTTGGCTGCACAAACCAGAGCAGAAATATCTCATCTGGGGTGATGGGGGGAAGAAAAAGAAAGGGAAAGCTGCTTGGGAAAGGCAAACTGTAAAGTTAACTGACATACTGTCATTTAGACACCTCTGTCACTCATGTGCAAGTCCTAATCCTGGCATCAGGGGAGCCACGTGGAGGTCTGGGTTTGGTGAGTGAGCCAGGTCTTCTCTTGCAATGACCATCTTGTCTGGTGTCTGGGAGTCCATGGTACCTGGGATGAGGGCTCAGCTCTTGGCAAAGACATTACACAAAGACATTACTTCTGGGAGAAAAAACAAGGCACTTCTTTAAATGAAAATTGCAAATCAAAGCCCTAAAACCAGAGGTGCACTTGTGCAGAAGTCATCCAGATCGGGCTCTTTGCTGTCTCTGACACGCGTGGTGGAGCATCATGCAGAAATATCCAAGCATCAGCATTGTCTTGTCACTGTTTGTGCCAAACCTGGGTCAGACAATGACACGTGATGCTCCCTAGCTCTCAGGCTTGGCATCACACCACATGGACCTGAGTTTTCTGCAACCATGGCCCAGGCAAGCCTTGACCCACAAAAGCAACAAAGGGCTCATGCCTAAATAAGAATGAACAGTAAGAAGAAATAATGCTTTCTGCACAGTTTGCAGTTTGCATAGACAGCGGGAGCAGCTGGCTGGGTACATAGCAGTCATGAACTGCAGATACCAGCTGAGAATCTGACCCTGTTGGAGTAAAACCAAGGTAAAACAAAGAGATATTGGCAAAGCCACTTAATGTTCACAAGCTGAAGGATGGGTTTTGTGAAAGTTTCACACCAAGAAACCAGCCTGAGGCATAGGAAATGTCAAGATGAATGGCAAAGTCACACACAGCTTAAAAGAGGTTTGTAATGGAAAGGCAGAACAAACTACACGCTGTGTGTTACGCTCCATTGCCAAGGAACAGTCTGAGAGACCTCTGAATTTGGGTTCAAGTGCTCCAGGGCTATGGGGAGCTGTAATATAAAGAAGGGCAGCAGTCTGACTCCTCATCTCGTAGCATTGCATGTGTGATAGATGGAGCGGTGCTAAGAGGGAAAAGATGATGGATCTTCCCAGCCTACCCAGTAAATCCACTCTTACACTTAACCAGCATCTTTTCAGAGACGTGCAAATTCCTTGAGGCCCCAAAGCTGGGCTAAGACTCCTGCAAGGGAAAGCGCTTTCTCATTTCCTTGCGTTGCCCCTATCTCGGCCCACCTTCCTTCCAGATGAGATTTAAACCAGAGCCACAAAGCTCTGTGAAGCTACCAACATGGTCAGTGCAAGACCTACAAGGAGAGCTTGAGGAAGGTGGGCTTCTTCAAGGGGGATCTAAAAGCAGCCTCCAGCTGCTTGAGGGATAATTCTAAAGGTCACGGAATCCCACACTGGTTTGGGTTGGAAGGGACCTTAAAGCTCATCCAGTTCCAATCCCCTGCCACGGGCAGGGACCCCTTGCACTAGAGCAGCTTGCTCCGAGCCCCTGTGTCCAACTGCCAGGGATGGGGCAGCCACAGCTTCCCTGGGCACCCTGTGCCAGTGTCTTACCACTCTCACATCAAAGAATTTCTTTCTTATATCCAACCTAAATTGCCTCTGTTTAAGTTTAAACCCATCACCCCTTGTCCTATCACTCCAGTCCCTGATGTAGAGTCCGTCTCCACCACCCTTGTAGGCCCCCTTCAGATACTGGAAGGATGCTACAGGGTCTCCACACAGCTTCTCTTCTCCAGGCTGATAAAGATGAGTAAAGCCAAATCATTTTCCATAGTGGCAAATACAACAGGCAATAGATTTCTTTGTTGCTTTCATAGTTGTATGGATGAGAAACCTCCAAGGTTCCCTTTCTACCAGCACTTCTTGGACTGCATGAATAATACTGGTCTGATTTTGTTTTGTTTTGAAAGTTAAGTGGGCTTTTATTGAACATGTCTGAGTATAACCCTGTCAAATTGGAAGTGGTTTCTCAGCAGACCTGATTTATCTCTGTTCTCCCTGCTATTTATTTCCTTGATTGATTTGATTAAAGTGCTTTCACTGCTAATTGCCAGCATTTACTGATACCTCAGTTCTACAGAGGTAAATTACCACTGATTAATGGTAAATGCCGTAATAGTAAATGCAGTGCAATCATCTGAGCATGCGCCTAGCTAAGAGAGAAGGGAGGCACTGCTCTATCCTTGAGAACCAAAAGCAAGGGGGTTATGATCTGGCAGGGTATTTTCAGGTGGAGGAGGTCTGTCACCCAAATGGTAATCTATAGGCATTCAGATTCAGGAGGATCCAAGTGATGAAAGATCTTTCTAAGTCCCATGGATTGCATTCCTCGTGGTAGAGAGGAGGTGAGATGGTCTGAGATGTCTCTGTCCCAGACTGCAATAGCAGTATATCAGGACAGTGCTTTTGGCTGTGTGACTTTCACCCAACAAAAACATGACCACCACAAGTCAAGGACCAGCCAAAAATGCCTTTAGTTGGGCACTGACCATCTGGGACATAAAACAGGATGATTAATAGGACTTCACCCACAGGACATGGTGAAGGGATGGTCTGTGAGGCCCTGAGATACCACAGAGGTGCCATTTCTCCTAGTAGCTGATTCTTACACAACATCCCAGGTGAAGCTCCCATCACAGCTTGAAAATGGTGCTTTGCAAATGTCTGGCACAGGACCTCATGCTGCAACAGCAGATGAAAGAGCTGAGTTTCTTTCTGTTATTACCCCCTCAAGCCAGCCACTATAAATTATTCCAGTGGAGTGATTTGGTTTTCCTGTAGCTTCCCCACAGCTGTTCAGCTTGGCTGATGGGCCCAACCTCTCCTGTGATGTTTGGTCAGGTTTCCACCCAGATGGCAAACCTCTTCTCTTTGGAAACCTGTGAAAACGAGAAGAAATGAGGTTGCTTTTTGTTCTCCACTTCTTTTGTGCTTCTTAATGTGCAAAAAAGCCATGCCTGGGGCAAAGACCTGTTGCAAAACCTCTGGTGGGCAGGAGGCAAAGAAAATGAGATGGAAATTGCAGACTGAATGAAATAGAAGTGGAATGATATTCCAAATTTTCCTGAAAGTGTTATCAAACTCTTTCAATTTCAAGCTTGGCGTTATACCTTTGACAGGCAAATTTGGATATTACACTGAGGTGCAGAAGAATCACTATAAATCATTGCCCATCCCATCCCACCGTGGGCAGCCAGGTCAAACACCTAACCTTTTCCTCTTCTTCCTCTCAGCTGCTCCTTATATTCCATTGCATCCCTGCCAATCATGCAGAAATGATGAATTTGAAGCAGCAGGCTCATAAATTCTGAGGCTGGCTTAGAAATCATGAATGGACTCTGTGTTCTTTTCCTTTGACTCCCTGGTTTTGGCACACTTAGGCACAAGGGACAGAGAAATGGAAGCCCAGATGCTCAGCTCCTGGAACTGGAGCTTGAAGAAAAAGTCATAAACATCTTGACCTGCACAATGAAGTCATAAGAGTTGGCAACTTTCTGGACTTCATGCTTCAAAAGTCCTGGTTCTTCTCTCATTAACTTACATTATCTAGTTTGGCTTCATTGGAAGGGAAAGAGAGGAAAGGAAGGTCCTTTCCCCCACCATAAGCATCCTTCTTGCTGTGCTCCTTGACAGTTTTGATGGTGGCTGCTTCTTCTACCTTGCTTTGGGATGCTGGAGGGCTCTGGATCAGTGTTGTTTAGAAGATAGTGGATCAATTGACAAAGCTCACCTGTTCAGGTGTGATGGGTGATACTGGACTAAAGCACCCAAATTGCTCTTGCTCCTCCAGGTCTCTTGATACTTTGCACCTTTCTGTGGCAGGTTGTTGTCCCTAGTTTGGAAGAAGAATGGATACCACTGGGCTCTGAGCTGAATTACATCATCTGGGATAACTAAAACAATACTCCAAAAAGCACTCGTCATGTTCCCATGATAGAGCAGGGTGAGATTTACATTAGATGACGAGATGGCTCTGCAATGCCAAAGGCCCAGAGCCACTCAGTATTAACTCGCCTTTGCTTCCATGAGTGCATTTGGCTTCAGTGGAAATCAAGAGCTGAAATGCCTTCCTGGAGGTGGGCCAAGACTGCTATTTCTTCACGATCCCCTCTTGCTTGTCCCTGTAGAACTATAGGATTGCCGGGGGGCGAAGGGGGAGACAACGCATTTTCTTGTCACTGATGAAAAAGGAAATTGTTTTAACTGGGCACAGAGAAAAAGAAAACTCTTTTCTCCCTGTGGTAGCAATAAAATGTTCTCAGGCATTTCCTCATTGATACTGCAGCATCAAGCAAGCATCAGTGGGGCTCCGCGGGTTCATAACCCAACAGCATTTGGCGTCACGCAGGTTCTGTGGATCTCTTCCAGGTTTTTGCTACCACAAAGAGTCAGATTCCCGACCCAGCTTCAAGGGATGGTGATTAAGGGAAGTATTTCCTAAAAGAGAATATATATTTTACACCTTTTTTGCTATAACTTAGCAGATCAACTAATTCCCCCACCCAGTTCTTGTGCATCACTGTTCATACATGCCTCGTACCAGCTGGTACATAAGTAGCTGATCAATGTACATTCTCGTTACTTGAACTAATGTTTCTTTATGCAATGAGGGTCCCTAATATGTTGCATGTGGTTTCCATTTGGGGCTTTTTGGGATCTTTTCCAGGAAGTTTCAGGTCATTACCTCAAACCTTCCTCAGCTGAAAACGGATTGAGGTAATAACCCACAATATCCTGGAGGAGGGTGGAAAATAACAAAGAAAGGAAAAGAGAGAAAGAAAAATTCCTATAATGCATTGAAGACAAGAGAATGAAAATTGCATGCAGGATAGATAGAAGGAATGTGGCCTTTGGCCCTCCAGCAAAGGTGTCATAAAATGCTGGATTGAAGCAATATGTCAAAACGCAAGATCTTGGGCAAGCAAAACAAACTGCACAAACCCCAAACCACTGGGACCACCGCAAAGTGGTCGGCCTGATCCCCAGCCCCTGCTCGTCTTTCACCTACCAGAGCTGAACGTTAATTAGTTAAGAGGTTTCCTTGGAATTCATTGGAATAATGACTGGATTCTTTTAAGATGAAAGAGAAGCAGAATGCGCCGTGTGCTAAGAAACCGCTTGAAAAGCTTCTGGTGTGATGAGGCTGGCTCAGAAAGATCACAACGAATCACTAGCACAGGAAGGCCAGTTTGAAGTTTAACTTATCTGAGTTCATTCTCCATCACAGCTGACACTATACCTCACTCTATTCACTCCTTTTTCCTCTCTCCATCTGGAAATTGCCTTGACTACAGGAAGTACCATTTACATCCACTTTGTGTTTTCTGGTTGGGAGCCAGGTATCTACCGACTAAGCTAACTGACCCCAGGCTTGGGCCACAATTGTTCAGCACCTACAGACCTTTCTGAGGAGGGGAAATACTGCCTTGCATGGCCTTGGAGGGGGGGTGTGTGTTTTTATAGCCCCAACACAAGCAAATGACTTTAAAATTGTGCTTTTCCAAAGGACTGAATGCTAAATGATCTTCCTGTTTTCCCCTGGGGTTAGGGGTGCTCAGAGATTTTGATGACCAACAGTGGGTGCAATGGGTATTTTGTGAAGCTTTAACTCAAAAACTGTCTGCAAAGCTCTTTCAGGTTGGATCTGAACTGATCTATTCAAAATGGTAGAGAATGAAGCCTCCCTGCATGGAAAACTATTGGTGGCACTGTGGGTGGAAAAGACTGCATCGAAGCAGCTTTGGAAGTGGCTGAAACTACTGATTCTGCCAAAGGATGGATGGAGCTGTCCTCCTTTGTTTCCTTGTTTTCGTGTTGCTAGCCTGATGGAGTGAAAATGATTCCTTTTACTTGAAAGGATGGGGTTAGCTGGATGGATGTTGAGGGACATGACAGGAGTTCTTAAATCCCCCTCAATTCATCTACAGCTGGTGTCCTCCAAGCGTTCATTAAAGCATTAAAGCAACACCATGTCAACAGGTAGAGGTGAGGATTGATTTTTACCCTGCAAATCTCATATTTCCAAAGCATCAAGCTGGCTCTGGGTATCTACATCAGAAGCCTTTCTGGAGACCTTGTTTTCAGTAGGTATTGAATAACCCATGTTAGAAGCAGGTCCCTCATTGCCTGCCCCCTCCACCAGTCAAAATTCAGTTTGAAGCCCTTTTTCTCTGTTTTTGTAAAGCAAATATCACATAACAGCCAAGCACTGCTCTTTCATCTGCGGCTCTGAAGTGATGGGAAGTGAGGGACTGAACTTGAAAGCACTGGGGATCTACACACTGCTAAATGTTTGAAAAGATGCCTCTCCCTTCTCCACTCCGAGTCCAAACCATCTTTACAGCTAATATATTTTCTTAACATCCACAAGTAGCTGCTATAGCATTCCTGTGCATCAAGGACCAATATCTTGGAGCTTTCTGAGACCTGAGACAAAAGACAATGTTTTGTATCCAAGGACAGCACACATTTCCTTTCTCTTCTTGTTCCTCCTGTATTTTAAGGTGCTTGTGTGTGTCATCACCTGCCAGTACTGTCCAGCACAGCCATCCAAAAAGCCATGAGCCCACCCTAGGAAGTAATGAAATCAACACGAGATTCAGGAGGTGCGTCTGGGACAAGACACATCTTGCTTTTGCTTTGTCTTCTGGTTTCTACGGAGCATCAACTGACTCCAGAATGATTTTGTACCTCTGGCATTTGGACTGCTTAGACATCCATTTCCATTTGTGATGAGTGATTCCTACAACCGGTTGCATTGATGATGCCTCCAGGAGATCTCCTATTGACAGAGAATCTTTTAAATCACTCCTTGCTTCTCATTTAAGTCTCATTTCTCCAGAAATTAAGCTCTTTATTCTCTTTAAATGCAAGATTGTATTTCAGGACATCTCTCCACTTGCTCATCATGGGCTTTAGGAATACTCCAGAATAGCATTGAATCCACACATAAAAACATACTGAGAACAGCTAAAATCATTTTCCAGATTGAGCACTGTGCTTGGTAGATTTGAAAAGAAAAAGAATATTTGGAGGGTGTGGGATATTCTATATTTTGGACCAAAAGGAGAAGGTTTCTCTGTTGTGTGATGCATGCTCTTAGAAATTAAAAAAAGAAGCCTCTATCTGGTTCTGGATCCTTTCAGCAATTGTAATCAAATCCACATGCTTTTGACTACAATCTGAATCCAGAAACATGCCAAAAAGCCTGCAGACAAACCAGTTTTTGATTAATAAACAGTTTTAGATCATAGTGTAACTCCAGGAGGGAATATTAGCTCATCTGACCTGTATATTGTAGGCTTTTTAATGGTACCCAGTTATCTGTATATTAAGCCCAGCAATTTGTGTTTGACTGCAGCTCATCCTCAGTAAAGAAACCTGTCTGTTTTCAAAGACACAAGACACATCTTCCACTTCCTTTGGTGTCTTTTTCCAGCACTAATTGCACTGACTTCCACACGTCCATGCTTTATAATCTGAATTTGTCATGCCTTGTCTATGAGACATGCTCACATTAGCTTTGCTCTTTCTCCACTGCATGAGAGCCCACTTCTGTTCTACTCTACAAGATGCCTTACATGGAAATCAAGTCACACTTCAGTTAGTCTCTTGATGGCTAAGCAGATTGAGTAGTTGAATTTCTCACTATATGATATTTCCATTTTATCTTGTTTTTTCAGCATCATAAATTCTCTGCTAACTCCAACCACCTCTAGAAGTTGGACATCTACACTACGTAAGTTTTCCAGCTCCTTTTTGGGTGATGGGTTCATCTCCAAATGGGATGATTTTTGTCTGTCTATGTTTAGTAGTGCAAGTCAACACATTTGCCTGCTATATGACTAAAGTCTGTTGGGATAAAACCTCACTCCTGAGGCTTGGAGAAATGCCCTGCAGGCCTGAAAAGAGCAGGTAATGAAGAAAATGCTTTGTAGTGAGAGGTTTAAACCTGGTCTGGTGATGATCCTACTTATTTGCTGTTCAATAAAGAAAAGCCTGCAAAGCTCAAACAAGTCATCTCCCCATTCTTGCTCACCAGCACCTTTCCTGTTCCTCAGATGGAAAGGAGCAAAGCTGAACCAGAGATATGAAACCTTTCTCTTCCAGTCTGAGTTACTTCAAAAGTGACTATCAGAATAATGCCCCCAGAAAGAGGAAATAATTTCTCCTCTCTTCCACTTCTTCACTCATCCTCTTTCTCCTCTGCACCCTTTTCCAATTTGCTTGACAGACAACAGATTTGACAGAAACGACCACAAAGGCTCACACTACCTTTGTTGAAAACCCCAGATCTTCAGACAACCAGAATCAGTCCTGAACCCGATATAATCAGAACTGCAAGCCCCAGAAGTGCCTCACTCTTGCCTAGGCAGACCTTTCCTCATGAACAAGGCAGCTTTGAGATGAGGTAATGTCTGAGGACCAGTTCTGTTGGGTTTGTGTAGTGAGGTTTTGGTAGCAAGTCATTACAAGGGTGGGTTCTGTGAGAAGCTGCTAGAAGCTTCCCCCATGTCCAATAGAGCCAATGTGAGATGGACCCACATCTGGCCAACGCCATCAGTGATGGCTGCAACGCCTATGGGAGAACATGTTTAGGAAGGGGAAAGAGTGGAGGACTGTATCCTGTGGGAATGACCCCACACTGGAGCAGAGGAAGACTGAGGAGTCCTCCCTTGAGGAGGAAGGAGAAGCAGAGATGTGTGATGAACTGACCACAAACCCCATTGCTATTGGGTGGGAGGAGGTGTAGAATTCAGGAGTGAAGCTGAGTCTGGGAAGAAGGGAGGGGTGGAGGAAAGTGTTTTAAGCTTTGGTTAAAAGCTTTACTTGTCATTGTCCTATTCTGATGTGATTGGCAATAAATGAAACTCATTTCCCCTAAATTCCCCAGTTTTCCATGATGGAAATTAGTGAATGATCTCTCCATGCCCTTTATTTTGACCCACAGGCCTTTCGTTGTCTCCTCTCTCCCCTGTCCGGTTGAAGAGGGGAGAGATAGAGTAGCTACTGTGGGCACTTGACATAAGCACAAAGTGGTCACTTCTTGACCAGGAGAGTCTTTGTGAAGAGAAGTATTGGAGCACCACAGCTCCCAGTGACCTTCTCCAGTCCTTATGGCCCAAACACTGTGTGCTGAGAGCTACCCAGTGGTTTTGGTGCATCCACAAAGGTCACCTGCTGACATCTAACAGCCTATATATAAGCAATGGGGAGATATGGGGCTTTCCAAACTCATGATCCTGACGAACATGCCTTCTGGGGTATCCCTAGTACATGACCCTGAAGGGGTATCATTCTTCAGTCCTTCCTTTGCAAACTCAGCCCTTTGTAAGGAGACCCCTGAAACCAGTTCAGGTTCCCCCTACACTGAGAGGACCTATCCATCTGCCTTCACTCATCTTAAAGCACTCTTAAGCAATGTGTTTCCCTTCGTGGTCTGTGTAACACAGTATTATTTCCTTCTTCATGTGTTTCTGCTCCTTCCCTGGTGTATCCCTTTATTTGTTTATTGAATTATCGTTTGAACTTGCTTCTGCTTCTTTTCAGAGACCTCCAAATTATTCTTCCTATGCTAATCTTCACCTTCCTTTCAGGCCCCACGTTGGCCTGTGCTGCCCTTTAAGCCTACTGAGGCTTAACAACGATGGATTGAAATTGCAAACTCTTCCAACTCTTCCTAGTTTTCTGCAGTAAAATTCTCCATGCATTTTAAGATCACAATCACAATTCCTTTGGGCGTTTTACGTTCCCTCCGAGTCAGCTGAGCAGAGGTCATGAACATTTAGTATTGCCTCTTCCAGTGTTTCATTCCTCCCATGCTTTGCTAATCCAGCAGAGTTGTGATCCTTTCTCTGAGATGGTCTGCCTTCAGATCATCCCTTTTGCTCTTATCTACAGCTTTAGACCAGACCTTGGCTATTACCCAAGTGGCACCACGCACAACTGCTTCTACGTCAACACACCCTTGCTAGCAATCAGCACCCTCTCTTGCTCTCCTCTGAGTTTAAATTGATTTAAGTCATTCAACTTTCAGTTTTCTCTTATACTTCCTGTCATCTGAGTGCCATTTTCTTTTATGACTACAGTCTCAGAGGAGACCAGAAATAGCCCATAAACCATCATTTTTGGCACTTTGGTACTTCCTTCGATCCAAGTCCCTGGCAAACAATATAATTCAAGCTTCAGCATGAATGTCCAGTCCACTTACATCAAATAGAGTTTGCTGCAACATGAACTAACTTTGTGCTGTGGATATTTCAATCCTATGTGCTGTGACAGGAGCTGGCAGAAGTTATCTGTATCATTTAATATTTATAACGCTGCATTGGCCTGAAGTTCCTGCTAGGACCCATCCATATGGATGTTTTGCAAACTTGAGCTGATGTGAAGCCTGCTGAACTCGGAGTCTTCCAGTGACATCCAATGCCAGTTCCATAGATGCTAAAAAGCACGATAACAGATCTGGGCAGGGGATGCACAGGTATAGGTGCCTTTTCTTTCACTGGTCCCTTTCATTTGCACAAGAGAACAAATATTTAGCTGGTAACATCCCATCTAACATTGTACTTTGCTCTCGAAGGTCACCAGCTTTACATCTTCATTCCGCTATGAACACTGCAGTACCAGCTTAGAGTAAGAGCTGCTGAATCTGGTAGCCTGATAAGGATGAGACTGCTGTAATTCCATGTCCCCATGGTCCCCACATCCAGCACTGCCACATATACACAGTACATACGAGTCTACCTACATAAACATTTCTGTCTTCCTCTGAGGAACTACAGCCCTGACAGTTGACCTTGGTAACATTGAAGTTACGGAGCAGAACATCTTGAGTGCCATCATGTGGCATGTACAAGGCAACCAGGTGATCAAGCCCAGTCACCATGAGTTTATGAAAGAAGGTCCTGCTTGACTAACCTGATCTTCTAGGACAAGGTGACCCACTTAGCGGATGAGGGAATGATGTTGTCTACCTGGGCTTCAGTAAAACCTATGGTCTGAGTGGTTTCACATAAGGACTATGGGTTTCATATCAGGACCATGAGTGTCGCAGCAGGAACATGGGCTCATCCTCCTCTTTATGGGAGTAACAAACAACATCAGGGTTGACCTGATGGTGGTCCTGCATTTCCTCCCCCTGTGATGGTTCATCTGCTTCTCTGAGCCTGAAAAGATGAGCTTTTAATTGCACAGGCTAAGAGATGAATGTGACAGGCATTTTGGTCACTGTTGGACCATGTAGAAGTTCATGTATGTGAACAGAAGCAGGAAAACCTACCTATGGTCTAGTGTGATGTGTCCCTGCCTATGGCAGGGGGTTGGAACTGGATGACCTTAAGGTCCTTTCCAACCCAAACCATTCCATGACGCTATGTGGGGCAGTTTAAAACAACCAGGACTGCGAGGTGGCCCTGGGAAGCAAAGCTGTGGGTAGAGTTTGCAGCCAACAGTGCCCTCACCCTCCTGTCAGTGGTGCCAATCCCTATCGCATGTCTGGCAGCCGTAATCACACAAATGAGGTTTCTGCACATAAAACAAGCCAAGCCAGAGATCCCCTCTCTTGATAAAACCCCCAAACAAACAAAGCAACAAATCAAGGGAAAGAATTTTCTGGAACAGCAAAAAAGCAGGATCTCAGTTTTGTCCTGAAACTGAAATTTCCAGCCTTGGAAAAATCCAACAGAAACAGAAAAATTCCTTTAACCTTTGCAAAAATATGTTCCCTTTTGCCAGTAAAAGCCATTCCTTTGCAGCACCATTTGGATAATTTGCCTCTACATGTTGTTCATCTGTCACCTCATAGGCTTCAGATTTTGCTGTGTTTTCAGCGCTGGTCTGTATATACGGAAAGGAGTGGGGGGAGAAAAAGGAGGCACAGATTTTGGCAGGAATCCCTGCCTGGAATGAATATAAAACCTTGTTTTATTTAAGTGATCTGGTTGTGAGAGAGAGAGAGAGAAGGGAAACAAATAAAGATAGGTTTTTTTAAGAGCGAGTGTGAAAGAAATTCCCCAGAGAGACAAATAAAGGACTTTTTTATTGCTAATAACACATGTTCTGGCTGGAGCTTTGCACGTTGTTAACCCACCTTGAAACCGGTGGGTTTAGGTGTTGGTTTGGGTTTGGTTTGGTGGGGTTTTGCTTGAAATCTCTCTCCTGGCTTTGAATTGTTGCAGCAAGGAGGGAAAGATAATCAAAACCCCCAAAACCCAATGCACACCCCCCAAAACCCCATGTCCCTTCTTGCTGCTTGTTTGGATGAGGGGGTGATTTCATTCTGTCCCCTTGTTACATTACTACATCTCCCAGCTGGACTGGGGGGGCCTTATGTCAGCTTGTGCATGTGTATTTGGGATGTGGTGGGATGGGATGGGATGGAATGGGATGGGATGGGATGGGATGGGATGGGATGGGATGGGATGGGATGGGATGGGATGGGATGGATGAATGAATGGTTTCAGCAGCTGTCATCTTGGTGGTTACCATTTGCTTGACCTGGGTGGATTTAATCACATAGAGCAAAGCAAAATGGGCTTTTATGAAAGAGGGAAATAAAATTGCAAAGGAAATAAAAAGGAAAGGTCAAATAGATTCTGGCATTAACTCCGCTCCCTGTTTGCATTTACCAACACATAGCACATAACGCATCAGTTTGAGACAGGGATGTACATAAACCTATATTTGAGCATGCCCTTGACCAAGGAAGAACCATAGCGCATGGCTAAATGCTTTCTCAACATGGCCCAAATGCTCATGACCTATTTTGAGCGCAGCATTGTGGGATGTGATCATGGAAGTGCGGTCAGCTGAGAGCCCTCAGATGCAGACCAAATGGATTTCCAATATTAGACAAAGAAAGAAATTAAAGCTCTGCCTCCCTTCTTGTGGTAGGATCTTCAGCATCATGGTTCTGGGAAGTGATTCGTTGTGCAGATGGGAGTCAAATGGTAAAAAAGAAGTTTCCTGTATTAGTGTTCTCCACTTTCGAAACTGCAGTCTTTGAACAGGACGTTACCAGTCCCTTCCCACAATGGACATAAGGTCTTCACCCAAAGCTGTCCTCACAAAGCACCTCTGCACCTCCTAGAGCACAGCCAGGCTCTACCTCTGGCATTGACTCCCATCTTCCTCCCTCCATGCCTATGTCCTCTTCGGATGGCATCCTTCTCACCCATGGTGATCCCAGGTTTCAAACCCTGCTCTCAGCCCACTCTGCCATCCGCTGACAATCTACTTGTTGAACATACAGGTGCCCCTATACAATCTATAAGGTTCCATAATGGGACCTGCTTTCACCCATAGAATTATAGAATAGTTTGGGTTGGAAAGGACTTGAAGATCATCCAGTTCCAATCCCCCTGCCATGGCCAGGGACACCCCACACTAAACCATGGCACCCAAGGCTCTGTCCAACCTGGCCTTGAACGCCGCCAGGGATGGAGCATTCACAACCTCCCTGGGCAACCCATTCCAGTGCCTCAGCACCCTCACAGTAAAGAACTCCTTCCTTAGATCCAATCTAAACTTTCCCTGTTTCAGTTTTAACCCATTACCCCTTGTCCTATCACTACAGTCCATCCTGGAAGCAACTCCTACCTTCTGTTTTCCCAGGAATGAGCACCTCAAGTGTCACCCAGAAGGACGTGTGCCCCTGTTTGGACAAGTGGATGCTATTGCCTTTGCCCATTTACCCAAAAACTCCCACAAGGTCAGTCCAAGGCGAGCCATGCAGCTGATGGACTCCAGGAGCCATATTCATTGCTCAGAGCAGGAAGGTTGAGATCAATACGCAGGAGTTTCAGTGCTTTTCTAACCCATACTCCTTCCCCCTAAACCTGTTTGAGCTCTACCCTATACTACTTCACATCCTTCAATCCCGCTTTTCCCAGCTCCACAAGGATTTCCCTGAGCAGGAGCTGCCAAACCAGGACGGTGTCTCTGTGATGAAGTCAAACATCTGGGAGAGCACGAAGGGAAGAGGCTGCCAAATTCTCCCTCTTGTGATTTGAAGGAGACTTGGCCTTCTCCCTACCATAACCCAGAGCTTTCTCTGGGTGGTGAAAGTAACAGCAGGCATTCAGACAGGGCCCTGTCCTCTTTTACCCCAAAGGTACCCCGAACACTCAACACTCTGCAGTCAGGTTGAGGTTGAAATCACAGAAAAGCTGAGCCCAGAGGTATCCAGTTCTTGTATAGACCACCAAAGACCTGGGCTACATGAAGAACAGTGACACTGATGTGCTGCCTTGCGGGTCCCCATCCAGACATGCTGTATCCCCCAGCCGTGGCCAAGAAGAAGACACTGTCCCACCATGTTTCCCAACCCACGTCCTGAGACATTTCTGTCTCACATAGAAACATAGAACCATAGAAAGGTTTGGGTTGGAAAGGACCTTAAGAACATCCAGTTCCAACCCCCTGCCATGGGCAGGGACACCTCACACTAAACCATGGCACCCAAGGCTCTGTCCAGCCTTTCCTTGAACACTGCCAGGGATGGAGCATTCACCACTTCTTTGGGCACCCTGTGCCAGCACCTCAGCACCATCAGGGAACAATTTCTTCCTTATATCCAACCTGAACTTCCCCTGTTTTAGTTTGAACCCATTCCCTCTTGTCCTATCGCTACATGCTGGACATGGAGTTACCAATGAGGTTTTAGGATATAGGAACACAAGGCAGAAAGGAATTTCTTCCCAAGAAGGAAAGGGAGAGGAACATGTCCATCAGCCTCTCAACTCAGCTCTCCATGCCACACAGCAGGAGACCAAAGAGGACATGGTGTAGCCTGTCTCCCACTTCACACAACCAGGTGTTCTAACATGGGAAAGCCACTCCTTCATGCCATTTTTGTGAGCAAAACCTTTCACCCTCCCATCAAACACCACCCCATAAAGGTACCAAGAGCTAGAAGCAGGCAGAGGGAGATTTTAACCCAACCCACCACCAAATAGCTCAGTCCTTAAACTGAAGAAGGGACTTTGGTTAATTGCATTGCCCCTCAGCCATTCATCTACAAGGGGATTTCTCACTTAACCTGGTGGCTTATTCTGGGGTCTGAGTGATTGTTTGTGGCATTTTGCCCATTGAGCTCATTGCAAATGGCTTTCTGGAGAGGCAAAAGTCAGGGAGAAAAATCATTCCTCTCCATTTCTCAGCAGGAAAAGCGAGATGATCAATGGACAAACCTCTGCAGTGTTCTGTCAGGCTGGCTGGGGGTCAGCAGCCCCAGAGGATGCAGCACAGCTACTGTCTTGCTATGCCTTCATTTTCTCCCTCCAGTCAACGGCAGACGAAACACAGGGCTTCTCAAGCTGACATCCAGCCAAAGGGCTGTTTCTTCCACTGCTGGAAAGGCTCTGACTACATCAAGAGCCATAGGTTAACCTTAGACATTGTTAAACACCTCAAAACCCTAATACATCAGGACCCAAGAGTCTTAAGATAATGGCCATCCATGTCTCAGGGTTAACCCTTCCATACTACTACGACTACTACTACTACTACTACTACTACTACTACTGCTACTACTACGACCACTGAATTGCACTCTGAGTTTATGGCAGCAAACCAAGTTACCTTTCATCTTTCTGAACTGTTCATGTCACTTTTCATCTGTCCCAGCTGCAAAATGAAGTGTGACAAATCAAGTCATGTGTTTTAAGCCACGAATGGGTGCTCAAGTAAAACAATACCTTCTCCATTGCCCTCATCCTGCATGAGACACCCCTATGGGAGCTCCTTCTCATCATGGCTTGCACCACTCAAGACAGGATTGCTTGTCTTTGCAGTCATGAGCTGCAGGTCATCACTGCCTGAACTAGAAGTTTCCCTTTTGGTCCATAAATGCAAGCCAAAAACGTAACTTACCCCTTTCTTAAGATCTCCTGTGTAACTCTTCACTGTGATCCCATGGGAGAGACAAGCATAACTGTCCTACATTCAGCTCTGGGGCCCCAAACAGAAGAAGGACGTGGAGCTGTTGGAGCGAGTCCAGAGGAGGCCATGGAGATGCTGCAAGGGCTGGAGCAGCTCTGCTCTGGAGCCAGGCTGAGAGAGCTGGGCTGGGGCAGCCTGGAGAAGAGAAGGCTCCTGAAGGGGAGACCTGAGAGCAGCTCCAGTGCCTGAAGGGGCTGCAGGAAAGCTGGAGAGGGGCTTGGGACAAGGACCTGTACGTACAGGCCAAGGGGAATGGCTTTAACCTGCCCGAGGGGAGACTGAGCTGAGCTCTTAGGCAGAAGCTCTTCCCTGTGAGGGTGCTGAGGCACTGGCACAGGGTGCCCAGAGAAGCTGTGGCTGCCCCATCCCTGGCAGTGTTCAAGGCCAGGTTGGACACAGGGGCTTGGAGCAAGCTGCTCTAGTGGAAGCTTCAAGGTCCCTTCCAGCCCAAACCAGTCTGGGATTCTGTGAAACTGATGCAGAAAAGGTAAAGAAAGCTAAACAAATCCTTGGAAATGCTCTGGGGTACTTAGTTCCTTTTATTTCATTACAAATGAAACCTGCTGGTTACTCAGCTCCTTTGAAGTTTAAGCTATGTCATTGGGGGGGTCCTACCTCTTAAGCTGCCATCTTTGAACATTCGTGCTTCATCGACACATCCACGGCTGAACAGGGAACTGTCAGAGCAATCAGGAGCTCCTGACTCCCACATCATGGTGTGCAGATCAGAGCATCCTGCATCCATTCTGCAGCCAAAGCAGCACCTCCTTCCCAGCTGTCCACCCTCTGCAAGGCAATGGGAATCACTTGTAAATCTGAGCCTTGCGTTTGGCCTGACACCCATTGAACCCATTGAGTGCTGACTCCAACACACACTCTTATGACTGGAAAGACAACTTTTCTAACCATCTCCAGTGAGGACACTGGTGAAAGTGAAACTCAATACAAAGCAGATGCTGCTCATACCCAAATCCCCCAGATGATATTATCTCATCTCACAGCCAGTAGCTTTTATTTGTTGGTGATGCTCCTGTGTTCTTTTCCTTTCCTTCCTTTTCCCTGTAGATCAATAACCATGTCTTATCCCTGTTTTCTCTTAGATAGAAGCCAGTTACCTGACTTCAGACACAAAATGTGTATTTCCATCCTCACCTTTTCCCTCTCTTCCTTCTTGCTTGCAGTTATCCTCCAGCAGTTTGGCTACTGCGTTTTCTGATCTCCTTATACCGTTGTGGCAATAATGATGCTCCTGTCCCTGCATCCACCATGATTAAAATACAGAAGTGAGTTTAGAAACTTAAATAGCAAATACATCGGGAACTTGGGGTGTTACATTAGTGACTTAATGTCTTGAAGGTGAATTTGGCGAGTTTTTGAAGGCTATTTACCTGTGCACTTGAACTTTGGCTTTCTTCCTCTCTTCATGTCTCCCAGGCATAGATATCACCTCATAAACATCTCACACCACAGCAAAGATTTCTTTTCATACAGCAAAACACCCGGAAGACACGTGTGACCTCACACCTCGCTTTCAGCAGGGATATTCATGCAATCAAGTTTTCATGCAGACCAAAGCAGGCATAAGGATAGCATTTAATGAAGAGCATCACATATACAACCTCTTAGACCATCTTGTTATCATGCCCAGCTAAATCACTGGGCTCTGGTCCCTTGGCAGTAGATGCTGAGATGCTGGGAATTTCCTAGTTGAAGTTGGGCAGCCAGGCATCCCATCACCTGGGTCTGCAGTGTTTCCAGTCATCTCAGACCTTGTGCTTTGCCTCACGCTTTCAAGCCTGATTTCAAAAGTTTTGGTACCATTCTTTGGCCCAAACCATCCTAATATAAAGAGGGAGGGAAATATCTTTTCTCTCCCCAAAGAGTGAGATCTTTGGGATTTTGGCCAGCAGCTCAGGGAGGGGATCCTGCCCCTCTGCTGCGCGAAGGGGAGAACCCCCCTGCAGCCCTGATCCAGCTCTGGGGCAGCAGCACAAGAGGGACGTGGAGCTGTTGGAGCGAGGCCAGAGGAGGCCATAGAGATGCTGCAAGGGCTGGAGCAGCTCTGCTCTGGAGCCAGGCTGAGAGAGCTGGGCTGGGGCAGCCTGGAGAAGAGAAGGCTCCTGAAGGGGAGACCTGAGAGCAGCTCCAGTGCCTAAAGGGGCTGCAGGAAAGCTGGAGAGGGGCTTGGGACAAGGGCCTGTAGGGACAGGACAAGGGGCTATGGGTTTAAACTTAAACAAGGGAGATTTAGATTGGATATTAGAAACCTGCTAGGTTTCTAAAGGAGCTGGATGAGCTTCAAGGTCCCTTCCAACCCATACAGTTATATGATGCAGTGATTCTGTGATGTGTGCCACCTTTGGAAGCTCTGGAGTTCTGGTTAAAGCCCAGGGAGCACCCTAAACATGCAATCACTCTGGGGGGTACGGCATTGTGAACAAGAGGAGGTTCACTAGGACCAGTCCTGCACTTCAAAGAAGCACCCATCCAGACCAGTTCAAGATGCAGATGGGAAATGACTGTATTATGTGCAGAGCAGAGGATGCTCAGTGCCCATGGGCACTGCATTTTGCCAGCTTGCTTAGGTAGGGTCATGATAGACTCAGGTTAAAACCTGGGTTGAAAATCATTCCATCAGGAAGTCTTTAGTGAATAACAACTTGTAGGGAATGGAAGGAGCCATTTCCAGCTACAAGTTCATGCAGAGAAACTGAGACCCAAAATATCTCAGTGTGGGGAGAAGGGTGCATCACCTTTTATCGGTATTCACAGCTGATTAATTGATTGAATGCTGAGGATATCCCACTTGACTTTGAACTTTTCTTTGTCTTATCTACGCATCCAGTGCCTGCCAAAGGGGCATTTTTGTCTAACAGGGTTGCTGCTATGGGGGTCACATCTTACAAGCGATGGCCAGAGGTGTTGATTGAAGAGACACAGCACGAGGTCCATGCCAGGAGGTTATCATCTGCTGCTGACACTGCCCCTGCAAGGCTTGTGCTCAAACCTTCCCCATCACCCACCAGACCTCTGCACTTCCCAGAATTACTGATGACTTCCCATATTTGCAATTGATTTGCCAACAATTTGCTCTTGCTCCAAACAAGCACAAACGAAAGGAGGAACCAAAGTTCAGCCTGGATAGGCCATAAACCTGCTTCCACCAAAGGCAAACCTGTCCCACAGGAATACCATTGTCCAGAGGAGGATGACTGATGAAAACTGAAATCTCCCTGGAGAACCCCTCCAAGTTTCTTTTTTATGCCCTTATCTTGGAATTAAAGGTGCTGTCTCACCCTGCGCTTGGTCTCCCATAGATGAGCCTTTCTTCCAGACCCACGTTAAGCTGCTCTTGGAGAATCCATCCCAGTGTTTCCTATATGCCCCTCCTTTCTCAGGCTGTAACACAGAAAAGGTGTGTGTGTGTGTGGAGGTTTCCCATCAAAATATCCTCTGTCAAATGCACTTCACATGTAACGCTGCTGACACAAATCAGGGCTGGAGGAATGTCATTGAAGTCAATCCTTTTGTTTGGAAGGGGAAATCCAATAAATTCTCTGGCAGCTGGGTTTGGCCTTCAAGGATAGGGTGTTTTTTTCTATCTTTGCTTGTAATATCAGGCATTCTTCCAGCCCCATTCATGTCTAATGGCAATTTCTTCCTTTTACACCTTTTTCTGCCCCTTTCATGTTTTCTTTTGGAGGCAAACACTAGCAAACAAACAACAAAAAAAAGCTCCACAAAAAATCCTTTGGAACGTAATTGATGGACCCAAATGATTTAATTTGGCCTGGAAGCCACACTGAACAAACAAGTTCAAAAGACACCAGCTAAATCGGCGTTGACCCTTATAAATAGCTTAGCTGGAACAAAGCAAGGTTGGCAGAGACAGGCTCCTTGATGTTAGCCCCGGGTCTGTCCCACCCGATGCCGTGTTATTTTGCTTTCAAACAACATGTGAACAGACCACACAAGCGCCAGGAGAGCCGGAGGGTGGCAGGGGATTAACTGCAAGCAACCAGCCGGGGCCACTGATTTACACTCAGCAGCCTGAGCTGTGCCCTGCGATGCGGCAACGTAACACACGAGAACCAGCGGTGAGCGCTCACAGGCTATGAAAGGGGACACAGGGACCCCCCTCACACCGAATACCTCATTCTTTAATTACAACCTGACAAGAGAAGTGACATGAGCCTATTATTTGGTTTTTAAGATCCTGTTCCCATCTATAGCAGATGCATTTGTTCTGGGACGATTGACCGCGCTTTGTTTCTGCACTCAGCTTTTGCTCCTCTGCACCTGGGGTGCTCTTTCATTAGCAGTTTTGAGACTAATTCAGCCAAGTTTTGAATCCTTTCAAAGGGCAGATCTCTTGACAAAAGTGGTTTTCGTTTAAATAGATCCCTCCTAAACTATCCTAAACTACCAATTACAGCACAGAAATAACGAGTGTTTAAAGGGGAATATTCCCTGTGTCACTTTGCAGTGCTCGTTTTCAGCTCACAAGGGGAACGCAGGCTGATCACCACCACTTTTCTGCTGGCTGGTTTCCAGTTGCCTTCGCTTTCGTTTACATTCAATTTCCACGTTTTCTATGGTTTCTCACAGGCTGGTTTAAGCGAGGCCACAAAATAAGGCCTGAAATTGCAAGTGAAGAAAGAACCACTGAGATACAGGAAAAAATAATTGCAAAATTATATATGCCTGAGTTTCCTAGGGCTATAGTGACTTTATATGGTGTGGATAGCCTTTCTGTGAAGACATTTTGCCCTAGAGAGCAGCAGTCCTTTTCTCCTCTTGCCATGGATCCTTTCCCCTTATCCCTCCCCATCGGCATTCTGGGGCCACCCCAACCATTTGTGTCATGACAGGGATTGATATCCCTGCAAAACAGCTTAGGAAGTCTCCATTTAAATAGAGCTTGGTTGCCTGACCTGGTGCAACACCCAGAACTGCTTGTTGTGGGGCAGGAGGTGGTGAGGTGACACCCCACAGTGGTGACAGCTTCTGACAGCTCATCATGTTCATTGAAATGTGGCCTTAAAACCTTCCAGGATATGAAGGACTCCATTATCCTTGTTTTGCAGGACAGCACAAGAGAAAGGATAAGGTGATGGTTACACCATGCAGACCTTTAAATGTGAATTCACAGGGCAGCCCTGAAGTGAGACATGAATGGGAACTTCTCATATGGGATTCATCCATCTTCACTGGGTTGTTTGAGGGCCTTGACTGGGACAACTGGCCAAGACTCATATATTCCATGCAAAGGAGAAATTAACCTGATTTATACCCAGACACAGAACAATTAAACCTAAAAAGGGTTGCACTTTGGTCCTAAAAAGTATCTTTTCACCCCCAAATCATGGGCTTACTACATGAAGGAAAAAGTATATCAAGGGAATCTAGGAGAAAGATGCCACAACCACGTACATGTGCATAAACATATATAGAGAAGAAACCACGTCAATAAGAACCAGCATAACAAACCTCTGCAGCCATCAAGTCTGTGATGATTAAAAGCCATCACTTCCCTCCCTTGCCCTACTGCCCCCACAATTTGCTAAAGCCCCAGTGGTCATTACTCACTGAAAACTACACAGCTGGATAAACTCAATGATCAGACAGGTCTTTTCCTATTTCTAATGGGAATCCTGCCTGAACTCCGGCCTGCCTGGGGGGTAGCCTGGGGAGAAATTAACTGATTAAAAATGTCCAAGGGGAGCTGCAAATGGGAAGAGTTTCATTCTTCTAAAGGCAGTTGGCAATGCATCGTGTTAGTGAGTTTTCATCACAAGACACCGCATGACCAGAATAGCCCATTAAAGCATCTCCTTCCTCCAGTTCATTGTCTGTCCCAGGTTCTATATGCCCAGAGTTGAGGGGAGCAATGCTTCTCCAGCCTCTGTCCCCAGGAATGTCAGGCTGGGTTAACCCAAAGCAGAAGAATAGAATAGAATAGAATAGAATAGAATAGAATAGAATAGAATAGAATAGAATAGAATAGAATAGAATAGAGTGTGTGTGTCTACGTCATAGAAGTACTTCATGAGTGGACAGTATTTGCCTTCCTTTGCTTCTGAGTACAGTGAGTTTGGTTTTATGTGTGCTGCCCCCTCTCTGCTCAATCTTTCCTTCCCATTCAGTGCAAAGAACGCACTTAACTCCCATTAGAGCTAAGACCTGGCATGCTTTGCACTGTCACTCCAGGGGGATTCATGGTGGTGAAACCAATATTACTTGGTTTTCCAGACCCCGTGCCTGAAGACATCTCCATCTGAGCTGCATATCCCATGCACCTCAGATGTTAGAGTCAAGAGAGGAAAACAGGCACTTCTGTGGTGCTATTCATCTCTGCCTTATGTAGACATTTCTATGAGGTCAGAACCATGCTCTGTTTCTCTTCACTGACTATAAAGGGAGCCTGGGGTGGCTAGCTTGCATGGAGGCCTCTTTCGTAGATGCCTATGTTAGGTGAGATTACTTCTTTTTTTGTATGGAAGTAAAAGGATGCTGGAGATGGACTATTTGTTAGGGACTGTAGTGACAGGACAAGGGGTAACGGGTTAGAACTTAAACAGGGGAAGTTTAGATTGGATATAAGGAGGAAATTCATTCCTGTAAGGGTGCTGAGGCACTGGAATGGGTTGTCCAGGGAGGTTGTGAATGCTCCATCCCTGGCAGTGTTCAAGGCCAGGTTGGACAGAGCCTTGGGTGCCATGGTTTAGTGTGAGGTGTCCCTGCCCATGGCAGGGGGGTTGGAACTGGATGATCTTCAAGTCCTTTCTAACCCTAACTATTCTAGGATTCTACGAAAGCACCTAGTTTTAAGTCAGAGCTTTGATTTTGGAGCATTACTTGCAAATCTACTTCTTTGTCCCTCTCTTGCATCACCTGCAGAAGGGCTCTGATAGAGGTTAATCAACCTGCTGTAATTTTGATAAACCTGGATAGCATCAGACACTGTTGATATCTTCTTTGGCAACTCAGCCTGGGAACTTTGCCCCATCCCTGGAAACATTCCCAGCCAGGTTGAATGGGGCTCTGAGCAATGTGATCCAGCTGAAGATGTCCCTGCTCATTACAAGAAGGTTGGAACATCCTTCTTGGACATCTAAAGATCCTTTCCAACCCAAACCAACCTATTCAATGTTTCTGTGCCTTGCAGCAAGCGTGGGAGCCCTGTTAGGTCAAGGAAAAGCTTTGTTGCAGAAAGATGCCATGTAGATTAAGCAAAGAGCAGGCCATGGGCCGACTCTGCTTTGAGCACATGCATGGTGGGGATTCAGTGTCCTTTGCTGAGTGTGACCCATCATCCGTTTGGTAATGACAAGGTGCAAACGCTGGCAACCTTGACACGAAGCTCTGAGTGTCTTCACATAGCTCCAGTGGCCTGCACAAACCAAGTGGAAGAATGATAAGACCCAGGCAGCATGAAACCCACAGACACAGAGCGCTAAACCGAAACACCACCACGCTGCTAATGCAGATGTCAAAACAAAGTGTGAGCTCTGGGATTCATCTTTTGCCAGTTCAGTGCAAACAATTTGGCTCACGGAAATGAAGCGAGGAAGTCTAGCTTCAAAGATGTCCAGGGAACAAGTGGGAATGTGGATGACATCCAGCTCTTTTGAACTTGGTTGATAATCACAAATAGAGGGACTGAGAGGCACTGGGTAGCTATGGAGGACACCGGTATTCACTGTGCCGCTCATCCAGCAGGTCTGGCTGGTGTAGTAAAACATCTCATCTCCTTCTGGTGACAAAATGAACATGAAGGGTATTTAATGTGTATCATTGAATCACAGAGTGGTTTGTGCTGGAAGAGACCTTAAAGCTCATCCAGCTCCAACCCCTGCCACGGGCAGGGACCCCTTCCACTAGAGCAGCTTGCTCCAAGCCCCTGTGTCCAACCTGACCTTGAACACTGCCAGGGATGGGGCAGCCACAGCTTCTCTGGGCACCCTGTGCCAGCGCCTCAGCACCCTCACAGGGAAGAGCTTCTGCCTAAGAGCTCATCTCAGTCTCCCCTCGGGCAGGTTAAAGCCATTCCCCTTGTCCTGTCCCTACAGGCCCTTGTCCCAAGCCCCTCTCCAGCTTTCCTGCAGCCCCTTCAGGCACTGGAGCTGCTCTCAGGTCTCCCCTTCAGGAGCCTTCTCTTCTCCAGGCTCACCCAGCCCAGCTCTCTCAGCCTGGCCCCACAGGAAAGGTGTTCCAGCCTCCATGATATACATCATTCTGACCTAGGTCTCTGATGTATGCACATCTTCATGAACTGTGATGCAGGTCATGTAGAGCTGGTGGGGTGCACTGTCACTTCTGCTCAGCCCCCCCTTAATTAAGCATGCTTGCTTATCCAAGTTTAACCATGGAATATGTCCTAGCATAATGCTGACTGTCCTGCAAGGATCATAGTCTGAAGTGTTATAGACGAGGACATCAGCTAAAAACATCTCGGAACCAGTCTGCATTAAAGTGTTCCTGACAAAACCACTCCATGGCAGCTCAGATAACAGTTGACCTCCTTTTTCTGTAGCAGAAAGTCTTTTGCTGTCAATGAAGCCCTGGGACAGACAGAGCTTTCACCCATTCAGATCCACTGACTGCAACTTGATCAGTCTGTTTGAGGACTCCAAAGTAAATCCTTCAGGATAGAGAAGATTTGTTGGCCATTACCTCTCTCTTCCCATTATTTTGACTTTATGGATGCTGCCACTGGAGTTGCAAGGGGGATTAGTAGTAATGACAACAACGTATTTCCCTTGTCACTGCGTTGTTCTCACAGTGGATGTAGTGGCAGTAAGCTGAGTTTAAGTCCTTACCCATTAGCTGAATACCCATTGACACTACAGAAGAAATCCATATTGTAATAAGAAGTGGGCTATCCTAGTGCTGAAATCGCACCAGGTTCCACTGGAACAACCACTGTGAGAGAATCTGGCTCAAGAAATGCAGTTGCACATATAGATCAGGGCCAGATCCACACGAATGGAGCTTCTCACTGCACTGTTGGGATGGGTCAGCCACTGAAGTCAATCGTTTCATCCTAACCATGAGGTTGGACCCCTTTTTTACCATACAAGCACTGTGATAGATTCTGTACTAACTCAGTGCTTAATCCACAGCCTCACAGTCAAAGAAGCAAAAGGGACAGAGGACTTCATCTCAGTTCTTTGCCCTAAACTCAGCTGCATGCCTTGTATTCTGCCAGGTGCTTTTAAACCTGGCATTACAAGTTCTGATCAAGAGTTTACATCTACTTCTTGCAAGCCAGTTGTTATCCTCACAGCAGCACGTGCCTGGATGAGCTGTAGTGAGTGGTGGGTGTTTGCAAACAGAGCCCTCAAAGAGGCTGTGAACAAGGTGAAATCTCTGATGCTTGTTACTGCAGCACTGTGACAGGCCCATTTGGACAACCTGCAGTTTGATGGCACGATAGCTGTGTGCAGAATAAACAACAATTCTCATGGTGACAAGAAAACTGTGCCTAGAGGGATGCATCTTCCTCTTCTGTTCACCTATCGTCTGCTTTTCTTCCCTTTGGTAAACCAGCTTGTAACCCTTCTGAGATGAGCACTGCCTGTGCAAGGCTCACATTACTTGGAGTCATATCCCTGCTCTGGACTATTTGGTACTACTGTGACGTATATAATACACTCTTTATTGACAGGCAGATAAGATCCCTAGGTCTTCATTTGCTTGCAGTATATCCCAGTTCAGGAATTATCTCACAGGTGAGCTCCCCTTCCAACCACATATGGTCCTGCCAACAAGAACCACTGTTATTTCCACGTGAATATAATATTAGGAAAACATTTACTGAAAGCTTTAGCTTAATTTAGCAGAATTGAGCAGCTGGAAATAACAAGGAGGAGCCAGCACCTTGCAAAGAGCCAGCACTGCACAGACCACCAGCAAGTGCTCCACACACCTCAGCTTGGAAAGCGATGGGGCAGATGGAAGTCATTATTTGGTTTTGAACAAAATACCATCTGGGGCCAGCATTTGCTGTCTGTTACTTCTGAGTAAATCCAGAGAAACTCCATCGTGTTCCTTAATAATCAGTCCTGGGACCAATCTTATTAAATATTTTCCTTAATGAACTTGGCAGAAAACAGGAGGTGTCTGGTCATGAGATCTGCTGGTGACACAGACTTGAACGACTGTGTTGCTGTTGCAGAGGGGGATCAGAATATGATAGGGGAAGAGCTGGGTGACATTGAAGGAAGGCTGAGTGAGAGAAATGGGTGAATTTTAACAGTAAGAAATGGTTAGGAGATTGTATTTAGACACTGAGGAGGAAGCTTGTTGGCTTGAGGTAACAATAGAGGAAAAAGGACCTGAATTAGTCTGTCTGAGCACAGTGACCTTAAGACTCACAGAATCATAGAATGGTTTGGGTTGGAAAGGACCTTAAGATCATCCAGTTCCAACCCCCTGCCATGGGCAGGGACACCTCACACTAAACCATGGCACCCAAGGCTCTGTCCAACCTGGCCTTGAACACTGCCAGGGATGGAGCATTCACAGCTTCCCTGGGCAACCCATTCCAGTGCCTCACCACCCTAACAGTAAAGAACTTCCTCCTTATATCCAATCTAAACTTCCCTTCTTTCAGTTTTAACCCGTTACCCCTTGTCTTATCACCACAGTCCCTAATGAAGAGAGTCCCTCCTCAGCATCCTTATAGGCCCCCTTCAGACACTGGAAGCTGCCCCAAGGTCTCTACACAGCCTTCTTTTCTCCAGGCAGAGTAGCCCCAACTTTCTCAGCCTGTCTCCATACAGGAGCTGCTCCAGCCCCTGATTCATCCTCGTGGCCTCCTCTGGACTTGTTCCAACAGTTCCATGTCCTTTTTATGTTGAGGACGTTAAGAAGAACAATGGCAATTGTATCTCAGTTATAGGCCTGAGCAACTTTGGGGTAGAAATTAAAAGATGAGGATTTGTTCCCCTGTATTTGGGTGTGTATGTCTGTCTTGGGAACTGGGGGGATTTAGTCGGGAGAAGAGAAGGCTCAGGAAGGACATTATCCCTCCCTACAGCGACCTGAAAGGAGGATGGAGACAGCAGGTGACTGGTCTCTGCTCCCAAGAAACAAGCAATAGAAGAGGAAATTGCCTCAAGGGGATGTTTAGATTGGAAATTAGGAAAAATGCCTTCACAGAAAAGGTTTTCAGGCATTGGAACAGGCTGCCCAGGGAAGTGATGGGGTCACCATCCCTCGTAGCATTTAAGAGACATGTAGATGTGGCGCCTGGGGACACGGTTTAGTGGTGGACTTGGCAGTGCCGGATTAACAGTTGGACTCAATGATCTTAAGAGTCTTTTCCAACCTAAATGATTCTGTGTTTCTGTTATTCTATGACCTTCTAGCTCTTTGGGATGTTTCAGCCACTAGATAATTGAATCTCCACTTCCTATTGCAGGTTGTGGAGGGTGTGAGGTTAAATCACAACACACACAGATGAGAGGCTCAGACCAAGATTCCCATGGGAGACTGCCTCCTAAATCATAAATGATTGCATTGCAGCAGTGCTTAAAGCTGCAAGAGAGAACTGGGGAGCCACTGTAGTAGGTACTGCACAGACACACACACAGCTTCTCCCTACATATGTATTTATATATAACTGCAGGGGTTACAGACATAGCACATACATGTGTACCCTTTGATCATCCTGCTTGCTTTTGTCAGAGCTATCCAGCCTCAGGTGCACTCGGTTTAAATGCAGTCAAGCTCTGATGACAAACACATAAAATCCTTGCCTTACAAGACTGGGGGAAGCAAAAACGTTAGTAAATGTGTTCATTTCTAAGCTGCACAGCACAATGGTCCTTCTTGCTTTCCAGTGCTGTTTCCTTCTCATTTCAGCCATGCAACATCTTGCCTTTCAGACCTATCCCTTAGCTTCAGCCAGCAGATGGACTCTTTTTCACAAGTGCTCCCAGTTTATAATTAGGGAATGGGGAAGAGAAAAGAGACAATGCCGACCATGGTTAGCACATGCACCAGCAGGAAAGAGCAAGGATGGTGTGTTTGGTGGCGCAACTTCGTGGTGCTACATGTGCTTCATCTCTTTCTGCACTACAGTTTCATTCTTCTGAGCTTTGATGATCTTAGTTTTGGGTTTATTTTGCTTTCCTTCATTTGCCAACATTGCTTGAGAGGTAGGGTTTCCAAACCCTACCATACGAACTGCTCAATGTCATCGTTTTGCTTTGAGATAATGCACCCATGTAGTCTGCCTGAAGACAAGCAGTTTCATTTCCAGGCTCTGGAGCTGATCCACAGCATGACTTCTGTGGGACAAAGAAAACCAGAGCTAAGGTTAGCTCATTGCTGTTCTGCATCTGAAGGCTTCTGATTCCTCCAGGCTTCAAGAACTGTCTAAATGGGACTTTGGAAAAGCTGATGGCCTTCCTATTGAGGTAAGATGAGTCTTCTATTTGCAGATGCATGGAAGGGAGGTTGGAAAGCCCTTGACAGCAATTCCTAAGACCTGTCTTGGGCCAGTCATCCTGGAGTCTTAGTATCCTTCAATGCAATGAGAATCTTTTAGCATCTGAATTTGGGTTTTCTAGACAATGTGCTACCATAAAACTTCCCAAGCTGGTCTTCACATCCCTTCAACTGTGGGAAGCCAACAGGCCCTGCAGCTGTGAAAACAATAGTCTCTGTCTAACGGGGCAATTTGCATTGCCCCCGGTAGCTGAAAGCCTTTCCAAAGCACCTGAGGACAGGACTGACACAATGGTGCTTGGGTGTCTTGTTAAGGTGTCTTCAGGGCTACTGTGCATGACAAAGAGAAGCCTCAATGTATTCGGACTTTCCACTAAGGTGGAAAGCTTCTCCAGCTTATCTGGCAACAAGATTTGTGTCTCTCATTTCCTGGGTCTCCCTTCCTTTTGTCCATGTTCACCACACGTAAACCCAAGTAAGAATCTGTCACTATTGATCACAGGAGTTCGGACAACACAGACAGACTTGGTGCTTCCACTGCACCGAGAAAACCACCTTCATATTTGGCTACCCCAGCAGTGGAGCAAGAAGCCCAGTGCCAAGTGCATCATTGCCACGATATATGGCTGCTGACAAGCCCATAAAGCTGAGATGAAGATTTCAAAGCCTGGACCAAGACACTATGCTGAGATTGTACAGTGCTGGGGATACAGTAAAATGGGTATCATGACATAAGCCATCATCTGATGCTCTCCAAAAAGTCACCAAGGTACAGGTTTACCTCCCCATCCTTAGGAATATTATTCCTTTTCTGCATTTTAGGGTGAGTCCCTATTTCAGAAGCCTGTTTAACGCAGGTAGGCTGTTCTGCATTCCTGAAGTCCCAGTGGTCAGACTTACAGGGATGACCATGCTGGGGCATGACTAAGTCATCTGGACGGTATGCAAAAAGCTCATTTACACTTAGCTAGCACCTTGTTTTCGGCTCTTCCTGCACTATCCAATCTCCACAGTTTCTCATCATTTTGAGCTAAGAGGATGCACAAATACCCATGCTGCAGCCAGCATAAGCAAGGATATGGGGGAGTGGTGAAGGGAAGAAGACAAGGAAGCACGAAGCACAGGTCCTGAATTTGGAAGGCAGTAATAGGGATAAGAAGGAGACAGAAGAGAATTAGAGATAAGGGGTTGGACAGATCACTGAAAAGACCTCTGCGGGGAGAGGAGGAAGAGGGGATTCAAAATTAAACCCAATAAGATGAGGAAACCTGCTTCTGAATGTTCCCTGGGGAGTGTCTTAACCCAGAGTGCTGGCTATGGGATAGATGCTCCATAGCAACATCCCATTTCCACAGCCTACATGCTGCAGGATTTACAGCTCCACACTGAACAATCCAATAGCTACAGCTGTTTGGCTCCATGAAATAAGCTAGGGACAGTTTTCCAGCCCTGAACACCATTGGCACAACGTATTTCATGTCCATAGAGCTGAACTTCCTTTCCTTCCTTCCCAGGTAGCTTGGTGTTGGGTCCTAACTTGCTTGGCCAGTCTCCTGAGCCTGAAACTTCTTATTGCTTTGGGAGTCATGGCCAGGATCTTTTCAATATCCTTACAAATCTACTGATTAGACTTCCCTGGAGCTTGAAACTCCCTTCTCCCACATGGACATGGCCCTTCTGGAATGCAACTGAGCTCTTCAGGGATTCATGATGGATACAGCACATAAGATACCTGCAAAGACAGCTTTTGCAAAGGGGTCCCCGAAAACACCATTACATTGGTTGCCTCCCCATTGACCTACAGCACTTCACTCACTACCACAGGACAAACAGACAGCAGCTCCTGTAAGCCAGGAAGACGGAGTCACTCACCAGCCTTTGCACATTGAACATCTGGTTGTTGATAGGGGAATGAATAAGCTTGAGGACTGATGTGAACCAGATTGTTTGCGCTCCATCCAGAAATTCCTCTGCAGGCTCCCAGTGTCGACTTTTGGCTTATCTTCCCCACATACACAGCCTCTCTGGGCACTTTCTGGGAAACCAGAAGTATGGATCTGCACCAGCCAAGAAGAAGGATTTGCCATGCTCATCGTGCTATGCTTTCATCCAAGTGGATAGGTTTCGACTTGATTAAGGACACGCTCCTCCATGTCATTGGAGTGAGGAGAGGCACTCCCCCAAGCTCCAAAGCAAGTGGAGCAAGAAAGGGAGGAAAGAAAAGGACCATGGAAAGGACCCTGCTTCTACAGCGGATGGGGAAAGAACTCCGGGTGGGAGGGAGACAGAAGAAGGCCAGCTCAAAAGCTGTTTATGAAGCCCCAGCTGTTGTACCTTGTTCGCTGTGACCGAGGGCTAGGATTCAGCACCTGTATCCATCCTATCTGCAGTTTCACTAGACCCTGAAGATTACTGCAGAGCAAAGTGTGGCCAATAGGTTGCTATTGAAACCCAATCCTTCTCTGAAGGTGAGGCAGGTTTCTTTCTAAGACCTCTTCCTCAATAACAAGTGAACAAAAAAGTTCTGGCCCAGCAGGAGGGAATGCCAGGTCTGACACCCCGTCTCCATCTATTCACAAAGAAGATGGACTAAATTCTGCACAAGCCCCAATGCAAATCTGCCCCAATGCAAATCTGCCCCATTTTCCGCTCCATGGTGTTTTTTTGACACGTTCAAATGATAAATCTGAGAACAGGTACGTTGCTTTTAAAGATAGTTTACAATTTACTTGAGCCCTGGTTGGGTGAGTTTCAGCATTCACAAATACCAGTAAGCAGGAAAAATGGGGTGTCTCTTTCTTTAACCAGCCATCCTTGGCTTGACTTACACATCTCAGGACCTCTGGAATGACCCCTGAGTAAACGGGTATTTAAAAATGACTGCCTAAGTTCCTCCTAACTGAGGCATAAAGGGAAGCAATTCCAGGGAAAAAATCCATCATGGGCTGCTGAGTTTATCAACAGCATTATCTGTGTTATCTGTAGAGGGCAAGAGCCACAGCCCATCTATAACAATAAGGCCACCACAGTCAGATCCTTCGTACCCTGCACTGACACTCTTCCTTTCCCTGCTCTGTCTTCCACACAGCTGTAATTTGTTCCCTGATTACTCATGGTTGTTTATAATGACTTCTCAACATGAAATCTTGGCCCAGGATTTCTATTATGTTCTACTCTGGCCCAAATAAACCAATAAAGGCTTGTTTTTATTGCAAAAAGAACAATATCTTCCATTTGGTGAAGATACTGAGCAGACCTGGCAAGAAATCATGAGGTTCATGAGCAAGGATAATTCAGGCTAGATATAAAGAAAAACTTGCTAGCAGAGAGCAGGACTCTGGAATCTGAGGTCTCTGTGGTCTTCAAGACTGCAGGCTGTTAAGCACCATCTCTTTAACTAGATATTTAAGGCAAGTCTCTGCTGGGAATGGCACGGTTATAGTTGATCCTTTCTTGGTCCAGAAAGACAAGCCAAGTAATGTTTCAAGATGCTTTTCGGTTTTATTCCTGTATAGTTTCACAAATTGCCTTAGGGGCTAGCACATGGCCTTGGCTTCTCCCATAAAAGACTGCATGAACATATGCTGCTCTTTTGGGAGTCTGGATGAACTTGAGAGAATGGGAACTGTATATTTTGTTTTCTGAAGAGCATGTCTAGGCCATCTTCAAGACCAGATGTGTGAGCCGTAAAGATGGTCATGGTGCAAGAGCAGCCTTTGTGTGTGCAGAGGCCTCAGTGTTGAGCTCAAGGGCAACGATGCTCAAAAGCTTAGTGTGCCAATGGTTGCACTGTATGACTCCAACAGCCATATTCTGCCTTCCAATGCTAAGGAAATGCTAAGGGTCTTTAACCTCAAATCCCAGCAGAGGGAAAGAATTGAGGTTCCAGCATTATGCCCTTTTGGAATTGCTAAAGGAGGAGCCAGGAGGGAAGGAAAATCATTCCACTATAATTCAATGCATGAAAGAAGATCACAGAGACTGAAGGACCTCTTGAGTCATCTGGTCAAAATGTTGCTGTCTCAGGTACTCTGCCACATATTCCCATCCACGTCTTTTATGCTACTAAAAAGCTTTTCCAGAATTGAATTCCTCTGATGCTTCAAAGCCAATTGCTATTTTTTCCACTTCAAAAGTAGCCATGGCCCAATTTATATCCATTTGTATTCGTGCCAACAGAGACCTGCAATTTAAATACCACTTTCTCCCTCCTGCATCATGCACAGCATCCAAAGCTTTCCTCTCCCATCCACCCCTTACAAGGACTTTGGTCTTCATGTTATTTGAGAAACTCAGGTTTGGTGCCTTAAACTGAAAAAAACCAACAAAAAGATATGACAACAGGTCATTGTTGACAAAACTGACATTAACATAATGTCATATAGAAGTAGCTCATAGTTTTCTCATTAGTATAATCATAACAATTCCATTTCCTTCCTTCCTGTTCACACCCTCTCTAAGGTGAAGGCAAAGGTTTCTGTAATTACCACCACCAAGCCCAAATGACTCTAAAGAAGTCAAATCTGGCATGCAAAGCATCTTCACTTGCCACATCTTGCAATGGATTATTACAAATTTCACATACAAACACCCACACCCACACAGGAATGCCTTTTTCAACAGTACTTTATGAGTCTCCCCCAATGCCAAAAGAATGAGTAAAGGAAGCTGGAAAATTCCTCTGGATCATGGGGTTGAGGAGGCACAATCCAAGAAATGTCAATGTTGAAAGACAGAAAGACGTGTCAAGTCAAAGTAAGGTGGCTCCTGGAAATGCCGTCTAATAGCATACATTCATACAGCATTATATATCCTGAAGTGCATTCAGGCTCAGACTGTGGTTGCTGATTTGCTCTCATAATGTAGCTGGGGAAGGGGGCAGTAGCCAAGCCCTGTCTGTAACACAGCAGTTTTCAGGAAGGAATGCAAGTACAGAATGAAATCAACCCAACCTTGAGGAGGCAGACTGGATGGGATTCATCTCAGTCAGTGTCTGCAGTGGAGAAGTCTCCATCCCAGCTGGAAGTCCTGAGCTCTCATTCTAGTCGAAGGAGAGACATGGCCATGTATAGCACAGAGATCATTTAATCTGTTGTAAATATCTACTTGAGATGAGTCATATCCTTCAAGTGCCTGCTTCCCTCCACTGGCTGCAAAGAGTCCAAACATAGAATTATTGCACCATAAATATATAGGGTGGGATTTATAACATGTATTTTATATATACAAAGTACATGCTTTCTTCTGAGGCACAAATCTAGGTCTCTCGTCAAGTCAATGGTGCAAAATATGGTTTTTTGCATCAATGGACTTTTAGGGGTCCAATGGAGTTTTGAGCTGCATTTTGAGTCAATAGAGTTTTAGAGGGCAACCCAGCCAAGCAGATACAGATTTTGTACCTATTGTTTATCATTTACTTACTTTACCTAGCCTCTTATTGCTCTTTATTCTCAGTACTGACTAGATCTCCATTCACTGTCATAGAAGCCTTGAATGTCCAATGGAGGGATGAATACCTACACTGAAAACATTTGCAGTCATTTAAGATTAATCCCATTGCTGAAGTTAGGTGAGATGGATTCCCACAATGAGATGGTGTTTTCCCCTTAGGGCACACAAACATTTACTACATCCTATACCATGTTTTAATGATCAAGCTTGGTCCACGCACTGTTTCTGCATCCTAGCTCAGAAGAGGTAAAACTGGCATCTCTCACAGTACGAACCCCCAGAGCATCACACTGGGATGCAGCTGATGGGAAATAGATCCAAGTTCTTATGGAGTTTCAGATTTCCTTGGAGATTTGATGTACTAAGACTGATGTCAGCAAATCTGGCCCCAGCAGAGTAAGGGATGTTTAGGAAGTTCACAGGCTTTGGCAACAGTCCTGACGGCCAGACAATGGCTTCAAAGCATCTTTACAGTATTAATTAGCACGACCTTAGCTGAGACATGGTAAATGCTTGTTTTAGGGGGGTGAATTATGAAGTGAAAAGCTTCATTTTGGACTGCTGTGACTCAAGCCACTTCTACTTTGCATTGGGAAACGCAAGCAGCGCACACAGCCATGGCTGGGTCTCATGACTGAAGGTTCTTGGCCATCCAGAACTTGAATCAAGCAAGGCGTTATGATAGCATCTCTCCTACTTCTGGCTCCATCACCTCCACAGCCACTGGCTGGGCAGGCACATGCTCCTGAGTCACTTGAAACAGCTGTGGTCAGACAGCTGGATCGAGCTGAACGTGTTTTTTCCACTTCCAGACTGTGCAGTCCCATCTGAAAACCCATTTGATGGGGAGCACGGCATGGAGCGTGCATATCTCCAAGACACAGACGCCAGAGGTTTGAAGATCAGATTGGAGGTGTTTCAGCACAAAGTCATAGGCCGCAGGACATTCCTTCTTAAGCCATGGCTGCATTATTTCATATTCATACCTTTCTAACAGAAAGCCAGAGGAAAGGCCGTGCTAATCTCAAACCTCACAATTCATGGGGCTGATGGATTAGGCCTGACAAGCCAGCAGGTTTGATTGGGTTCTGGAAATATCCACTGAAAGCCAATTGAGCACATCTGATTTGGCAATAATAATCAGAAAAAAATAAGGAAAAAGAAGAAAAAAAAAACCCAAACATTTGCTGCATATAAACAGAAAAAGTTGCTTTGTTTTATACGCTGAGTGGGGTGTCGCAGTTTATAGCAGAGAGACAGAAAACATATGTGAATCATCATGTAGATTATATTTATATTGCCTAATGCTCAGGTTTGTTTGGTTGGCATTAACAACAACTCGTGGCTTCCTTTCCTATAATGCTGGTTTACTTTTAATACAATCTTGCATTCACATCATCTCAGCCAAGCATTCTCCTGGGGAGAAGCCGAGGGCAAGGAAGGAAACCTCTGTGAAATGCATTTCAAATGTTCTCCCTCCCTCATGCAGGGGTTTTATTTTGCTTTTTTCCCTCTTATAAATCAATAAATAAGTAAATGCAAGATGCCCATTAATTGCTTTTGACAAAAAGACAGGCAGGCAAGAGGCTAATAAATGCTTGCATTGGTTTTCCTTGCTTTCAGCGCTGTCGCCCTGGGATGTGCTTGGCGTGCAGTGGTACTCATACTGAGAGCTGGTAACGGATGCCAGCGTGTACATTTGGGATCCAAAGATGGTTTAAGATCACTAGAAGGATCAACTTTGTCCTTCTTGGTGGTGATAATGTTTGGAGTAGGGGGTGGGACAACAACTGGGAGAGAATGGGGAAAAGGACGTGGAAAAAAGGGGGCTTTGGGGACTTTAAGGTTTGTTTGTAGGCACTTGGGGTACATCACATGAGGATGGCTCATCTTGGCAGCCAATGTTAAACCCTTGGTCATAGCGGAAGTTCCTCAGCTGCAAATATAAGGCCAGCAAGGTGGCTACACGAGCTTCTTGCTGTAAGTAAGGAGCCATGTAAAGGAAAGGGCATGGATCTTCTGTATCACAGACTTCACACATGCTGCAGGAATTAACTAGAAGGCATCAACTACATACAAGTGCAATGGAGCAGAGATGGCTGAACATCAGGGCCCAAAACAGTCATTGCTCACGGGCCTACCATAGTCTGACAATATTATTGGATGTGATGCCTTAGGAGCTACCTGCAGATCCTCCCTTCATGTTCCCAGCATTGGGTTTGGCTGGGGAAAGCAAAAACTGGTAGGGAACAAGGTTCTCACAAAGAGACTGCTGGAACCAGTATGCTGAGGTTCTGGTTATACACAGGTGAGCAGCTAGGTCCTAGCACCTTGGTTAGACTTCATGGTACATCACCCACCTGTACCATGGAAGGCTGTTTTGGAGAGCTGTTTTGAGGCCATTCTTTAAACCAGACTCATTATGCTTACAAAATTCAGCTCTTGGCTCTGAACAGCTCAGAACATGATGGACTTTGGGAGGCTGAAGTGCTCACAGAGAGTGAAAAGAAAACCATGGCTGCCTTTCAATGTGTCTTAGGGCTGCCCTGCAAGGCCACATCTTGAAAATCTTCCACTTCCAGATATATTCAAGGTATCACAAAAGATAAAGATGGAGGACAAGTCAAGTTTTGTCCAGTCCATCCCACTGTATGGGAGCAAGACCAGCTCTCACTCATGCCAGGCTGCTGATACCAATGACCTGGGAACTGCAGCCTTCCTCTGAGGGTTATGAAGAATGATCGTCTGTAGATGATGGGGCAGATGAAGATGTAGGAAAATCAGGAAAAGCAAGAGATTTTCCCCAGAGACATTCACTTATCCAAGTGTTCGGATGCCAGGTCCTGCGTTCGGTGTCTCCTTACATCTGTTCTTCTCTCAAGTCAGGCATTAGTTTCTCCTAATTTCATTCGTGCTGACGGGAGCAATGAAATGGGTTTGTCTCCTATAGCAAGACCTGCTCCATCATCCTCTTCCTCAAAACCATGGGAAACAAAAGCAATTGCCTTTAATCTCCCAAGCCCAATCAATCCCCATTGCTTCTCCTCCATTACACAGATGTCAAACCAGCTGCAGTAGGAGCTGAAAATGGGCTTTGCATTATGTCCAGCTGTTAGGCAAATCATGGAATAGAAAAGACCACATTTGGGATCTTTTTTTGCTTTTCAGTGCTGTCAGTCAGATGAAACAGCAGGTCCCTAAAATAGTTATGAATAACCATTAGCAGGAGAAGACTTTGAACATGTTCCTTGTTTATACATTTGCTGGAGGGTCTAAATCCTGGTAGAGCTTAGAAAAACCCACCGTTTTCACTAAGCTTTCAACTCTGCTTGGGCAAGAGCTCTGCAGCACGGGATAATAAATAAATGTCATGCCACATGTATACACATTTGCTTCCAAGGCTGTTTTCAATTTCTCCTTTCAGGCATGTTTTGCCCTGATGGTTCCCTTTGCTGGCTATATATATAAGAACCAGCTTCAGCACGTCTCTGAAAGCTTTCCAAACAGAAAGCTCATTCATGTCCTCAGCTCTGAGATGAGTAACAGTCTGCAGCCATGTACCTTAGGAGCCATAAAGCAGAGTGGACGAGATTGGAAAAGCTCATGTGCCCATTTCCACTGTGTTTTTCTTTCATGGGAATGATATTCTGGAGGAAAACAGGGTTGAAAGCGATGCCAGCAGAAGGGCCCTGGAGAGCCAAGTCCCCACATCTCCAAATTTAGCAGTTTCAGCCTAATCTTGTTATTTTTGCTACCACCTCACTGCCCACATCGCGAGCTGAGTCCACAGTATATGCAGGACCAGTACATTGATTTGACCTGGGGAGCTAGGCTCCCTAAAGAAGAGGGTAGTATAACAACAAGTGCTGGACCTGCTCACATCACCCACCTTGTCCTCATCATTAGGACAGCTCTTAGAAACACTGTATGACTTTCACAGGTTTCCCATGTGGGCTGCTGCCGGTAGATGTGTCCTTTGGTCCATGGCATCAAGTGGCATGGCATGTCCATGGTCCATGGCAACAGACCTCAGGTCTATTTGATGCTCGTGTCCTCAGCACGTGGCTGAAGCAGAAACTCAGACTACTCGACACCTTGCAGCAGATTAGTCCTAAACCCACCAATTTGAAGCCCTTGAAAACACTTTCCTGCCATGGTCCATGTCAGATTGAAGTGGCACTTAGAGAAAACACAACACAAACACTCAGGGACATCGAGCATAGCCTTGATGCTGATGAATTTTGAACATGTTTTACCTGCAGTGCAAGCAGAGACATAGAATCATAGAACCATAGGATGGTTTGGGTTGGAAAGGACCTTAAGATCATCCAGTTCCAATTCCCTGCCATGGGCAGGGACACCTAACAAGAAACCATGGCACCCAAGTCTCTGTTCCACCTGGTCTTGAATGCTGCAAGGGATGGAGCATTCACAGCGTCCTTGGGCAACCCATTCCAGTGCCTCAGCACCCTCACAGTAAAGAACTTCTTCCTTATATCTAACTTATACATCTTTGCTGCCACCTTGCAGATAGCTCATGCTGTCAAACATGGTGTCCATCCAAAAGTGGCAGGCTTGATATTCCCAATGCGTGTTAGGGGAGTGATCAGATGGAAGCTTATTTGTTGTAATCTGCTTTTGTCTTCTGATCTTGGCCAGGCTTTCCCTTAGAACAATTTCCCTTTCCCATTTACTTAATTACTTTAACAATAACATAGCAATAAAGCATTCTGGAGTGAGTTTTATCAGACCATTAATATACAGCATAGGTGGGTGAAGGCAGAGGCCACACTGCAGCACCCCCCCCCTCCAAGGCACATAATAATGGGGCCCATAAAACACACTCCTTTGTGTCTTCTGGCTTCGTTGTCAAATGGTTTCCAGATTTAAAGCCCCTAAAGAGAATCTTTTAGAGGATCTACATTCATTAGGTAACATCAAAAGCCCCAGTAAACATAGGAAATGGGAGCTGCCATTTCGAACTCACGGAGACATAGAGCAGTGGGGGGGTTAGCAACATTTTCTTTCATATTGGCCCAACCCAATCGTAGCAGGCAGAACTGAATACACCAAAAATTGGGTTGCTTTCCCCAGCTGGAGATCTGCTTTTGCTCTGATGTCCCTGCCTAGCTCTTCCTCCCTTTTTTTGAGTTATAAGTATGTGTAAAAGAAGCAGGAAGAAAATGAGACCTTGGGGGATTAGGAACCACTGGCCACAGTTGGTAAGAGTGCAGATCAATTTTGGGTACCTCAGAGTTTTGGGGTGCCCATCCTGACTAACTTGAAGGTGGTTTAACCCCCACACTATTAACTCCATTGCTTTGCTATGTCTCAGGTTGGGCACTTGAAGATCCCATAGATTCTGTCTCTGTTTCACCTTGTTTCAGTTTCCTTTTCTTTTAATACATCCATAGCAGGGTGGTTCAGTAACTTCCTTCAGATGTCTTCTATTCTCATCATATCCTAGCTTCTTGTAGCTATTTTCATTGCATCTGGTACTGATCATGGGCAGAGACACAACAAGCTTGCTGGAGTACAGCTCTGCTGTGGGGTGGTCTGGAATTAGAGACCTTCTGCTTGCAGTGTCCTTTGGTACCATTTCTGTTCTTGGGCTTTCTTCTAATTCCTAATCTGGAAAGTTCCACCAGGAAGGGAAGGAAGGAAAAGAAAGAACAGGTCTTTGCTTCATCAGTGGGCTTTGGATAGCTGGGAATAACCTCTGCTTGACTGTCTACAAGAGAACCACGAATCCCCCATTTGTGGGACCCACTACCAGTAAAATGATTGATAGCAACCATTTTTCAGCACATCATCTTCTCTATTCTATTCTATTACATAGGTAATATAAAGGGTTCCTCAGTCTGGGGAAATAGAAACTATGGGGGAAATAACCTATGCATTAATAGTGTATATAAACTCTCTGCATATGTAGCTGCCCTGTGGATGCCCATGGTCACAAATAGGTGCTTGAAGACTATACCACCTTCAACTAGATGGCTAAAATGGTCCACCATCAGTTTGCTAATGTAAGTTATGAAACCAGTCAGACAACTTGAACTCTGGAACTGTCTCTTTGTCAACATGGACAATGAAGGGAGTTTACTGTGAGTAGCTCAGATTGCAAACACATCCTCTACACATGGAAACATGGATATCAGTAGTATTACACTTACTTAGTCCCTCCCCAAGTTCTTCCTGAGATTCCAAAGGAAGGCCAGGTAACAAGAAAACCTGTTGTGCAGAAGAACCCTGTTTGTAAAATAAGGCTGGTAACACTTCCTTTCTCCCCTTCCATGCTTGCCCTGTTAATCACTGCTAGAGATTCTGTTTTTATTCAGGATATAGTTCCTTCTATACCAGAGCCTTAACCCTCATTCAGGTTACCAGCTTTTCCTCTAAGTCCATTTCTCTCCAAAACCAATGATGGTGGAAGCCATGCCTTATGATTCATATCGACACCTTGGCCTGCCTTCATCCAGGTTCAAATCACAAAGGTGTTTGACCCAACAGTGACTGAAAAGTGAGTGTGGTGTCTCTAACCTCAAGCTACTGTTCAGTGAGGAGCATTTGGGATCATCTGTAACTGTTCTTACTAAGGAGGATGTGGTCCCATGAAGCTGGAAAGAAGTGGAACAGTTTGGGCCATAATCTTGCCTTCATAAAGGGATGCTGATAGCACAGCACAACACAACTGGCTTTACCAAAACATCATACCAGCAATGCTAAAGTATGAAGATGCTTCTTGTGGACTATGCTGCAAAGAGCCTATTAGTGATGAAGAAGCTTCTGTAGAAGGATTTTGCCCGCCTGTGCTGTAAGACACTCATCTCTTCAGTCCTAAGAGAGGGTTGTATTTCTTGAGCATGAAATATTGTGCGGATTAGCAGGAAAGCTGAGTCACAGAATCATAAAACAAAGAGGGCTGGAAGGATGAGGAGAGGTCATCAGGGCCTTTTCGTTGCCTCAGGGCAGGATCAGTTTGTTCCTAAGCCATTCCTGACAGATGTTTGTCTAATATGTTTTTAAAGACCTCAGTTGGTTCAAGGATCACAGCCTCCCCAGGCAATCTATGCTGGTGCTTAACTGGCTTTACTGTTAGCAACTTGCCTCTCAAGTTTAACAGAAGTCTCCCAGGGCTCCATTTAAGACCATGACTTCATGTCTTGTTCCCTGAGGATACAGAGAAGACCTTATTCCCTTCCTCTTTACAACCCTTTTTGTATAGTCAGAGATTGCTGAGGGCAACCCTGGATAACCCCCTCCTACTGTGTATTTGATGTACACGCTGTCGACCAACCTCAGAGGAGCTCTCATGCATTCCTGTGGGGTTTATGCTCCCTTATGGGATGGCTAAGTTCAGTTCTTCTGCTGTCCCACTCCTGGCCAGTAACAGTGCCACAAAAGCTGTCGGGTCTCTGCTCAGCAGCATGAGGGTGGCAGGGAAGCTTTACTGCCTGAGGGCTTGTGACAACGGGGCTCTATGGAAGGTTTGGCATGCAGTGGGTCCCTTGGGGAGGTGATGTTTGCTCTTAGCCCTACATATCCTGAGAGTGCTAACATCACCTATACCCTCCCCAGGGACCTACAAGTCCCAGCATCCTTGCGGCCCCTTTCAGGCACTGGGAGCTGCTATGGGGTCTCCACGCAGCTTCTCTTCTCCAGGCTCAACAGCCCCAATGCTCTCAGCCTGGCTCCATATGGGAGGTGCTGCAGCCCCTGAGCATCCTCGTGAGCTCTCTCTATGAGCACTTCCATATTCCCTAGACGTAACTGCAGCTCATGTGCCCGTAGCCACACGTCCTTCTGTGATGAAAGGCTAAGTCAGCAAAACCTTGAGGAATCCCATTACCTTTCACACTGGAAAAAGCAACCAAGCCTTGCTACCAGGTCCCAAAGACAGGCAATAATCCATGAGATGGATTGAGGCCAACAGCTGCTCCTGCTCCTCCTCTCTGCGATGGCTCTTGCCTTTCAGAGCAGCCATAGGGGACTGCCTCACAGTGAATATAATCCCCTTCCTCCCCTGCTCCTCTCCCCTCAAGAGGTCGGTAGCCTTTTGGTATCAGCTCATGCTGCCAGGCAGGAGGCTTCCCTCCTGCTCCCAGACTGCTTCTTCGCTTCAAAGGCCAGCAGGGAGTAGGAAGCACAGCAGAGGCCACATTCTTGCAGTCTGTTTGCCTTGCCACACTCTGTTTTCCATGACAGGGGTACTCGCAGCCCCCTCCAAGACCTCATCTTGCACTTGGGCATATAAAGTGTCTCCAGAAGAGAAAACAAGAGCTTGTACCCAGGGAAGGTCAGCATCATCTCCTAGGTGATGTAGGCTTTAGCTTACTTCTCTAGAAGGAGTTAAAAGCTTGTGCCATTTACCCTTAGGTCTGTACTGCAACTCGTCACTGTGCTTGGAATAAGAGAGAACAAAAGCTAGTGTTCCTGAAAAGTGTTGGGAATGGGGGATTCAAAAGGTTCTGGTAAGAGACCAAAATGCAAACCTGGGACAAAAAGGCACCTCTGAGATAACTGTAGCATCATAGAACGCTTTGGGTTGGAAAGGACCTGAAGATCATCCAGTTCCAACCCCCATGGCCATGGGCAGGGAGACCTCGCACTAGACCATGTCATTCAAGGCTCCTTCCAACCTGGCCTTGAACACTGCCATTGATGGGGCATTTATCACTTCTTTGGGCAGCCTGTTCTAGTTTCTGAGACTCCTCTAATAAAATCCATTGTGATTGCAGCTCAGTCAGTGGAGCTGGAACCACATTGCTTTATTCACAGCAATTCAAGAAGGATCACTACGCAGGGAAGGTACCAAAGCTTTCTGCCTCTCATGCAAGGACAAAGGCTGTGCTGTCTGTAAGGCATCTGTGCTTCTTGAGCTCAGAGCTGAGGGAGGCAGTGCTTTCTGATTGCCTGCTTTTATAGTCCAGCTGGTGCCACTGGGATTCATTTAACAGGTCCAGCATTAACTTGTGGGGAAGAACAGAGGTGCCACAGCTGATTTCATCAAAACAAACTGTAATGAGAAGGGAAGTGAAGTCACTGCTCCATTCCATTACAGACACTTTCCCACTGCCATTAGCTTTCTCATGCTTCCTTCTGGTTTGTAGTGGGTGAAGGTTTTTGTCCCTGCTCTTACTGAAACCCCATGGAATCCCCATGGTGCCCACTCCATAGAGCTGTTACCAGTGATGCTTTGTGCTGGGTTGAAACACCATCCTGTGCACCAGGACATGGCACATGTGGTGCCTTGTGCTATAAGACCCGCCAAGAAACAGGTCACCATGCTAGTGAGTGATGTCCAAGAGTTCAACCACTCTGGACCTTAAAGAGGATGTGAATCATTAAGGGGCTTCTGGAATCATCACTCTTTTCTATACCAGTTCATGAAGAGTGTTGGAGACATTTCAAGGCCAGGTTGGATAGAGTCTTGGTGACATGGTCTAGAGTGAGGTGTCTGGGTTGGAACTGGATGATCTTAAGGTCCTTTCCAACCCAAACCATTCTATGATTCTATGATTCTACGATTTATGGGCATGGAAACACATTCACCTGTGGTTTGGGATCTAGTAGAGGCCAAGAACCATTCCCAATGAGCAGTCCAGATGAAGGTACCTGCTCAGACTTAAGAACAAGCATACAAGCTCTTCCATGCCAGATGGCCTCAGAGTCGCAGGACGATCTTGGGCACGTTTGATTTATTTGCACAGACACAACCATTGAGTTGAGCCCTTGCTGTTTCAGGCACCAATTCATGCAGTCTTCCTTAGAAATACATTGAGCTCAAGAGCCCAGTGCTTCCATAAAGAGAGAGGTTGACTTGTAAGAACCTTCTTATTGGTCCTGAGTCTTTTGCTAGAAAGGAATTAGTGTGTGAAGAAGCAAAACCATAAGGAACAATTACAGAGGGAAGGGATCACAAAAAACTTCGATGCAGATCTTAAACTCATGGAATCAATGAATGATTTGGTTTGGAAAGGACCTTAAAGCTCATCCAGTTCCAACCCCCTGCCACGGGCAGGGACACCTTCCACTAGAGCAGCTTGTTCCAAGCCCTTTTCAATCCGGCTTCTTACTTTCAATTCTTACATTAAGCTGAACGTCAGCATAGAAGTTAATGTTATTTAGCTTTGCTTTGACCACATAATAGTAAACTCGGTGTCTGCCTTCTCATTTGTATCAATGCAGCTGTCTAGTAGCCTCTAGGTGTTAAATATACTTCCCAAAAACTGAAACATTGCTCTTCTGATGCCGACCTTATCTCCATTGTGAGCCGGAGTTGGGAGCTTCCCTCCATGAGAGCACAAACCACATCAATGGCTGGGATTTTCTGTCTTATCCCTGCTTTTTTAAAGGATTTTTGTTCAAATCCCGTGATGCAAATGCCCCAGCTCATGACTGAAGCTCCCACCATACTTGACAAGGCACAGGCACATAATACAGTGACAGCCCTTACCCCGAAGAGGTTTTGCAAAGGTTTTGAGCTGGTGGAGGACACATGGAAGAGAATAGTTGCCTAACACTAGTATTAGTTGCATTACCCATCAGCTTAGGGCAACTCTTCTGAGGATGCCATGGGAGCTGGTGTGTGTGTGTGCCTATGTGTGGGTCTGCATGCCAGCTGCGTGAATCCAAGGTGGGATTCACGTCTCCGAAGTGCACACGGACACTTGAGCCTCACCAGGCTTTGGCTGCATCTTCTGCTCTGACTCAGCCTCTTTCTCTCCGCTCATCCTTGTGCCAAAATCTGCGCTCTTGATGGTTGCCAAACACGCGATAGGAACATCTGCCTGCCAGAAAAGCACCTGCGTGGGGTCTGCGGCTGCTGCTTCTCCATGAGAGCTCACAGCCCTTGGGGCTTGGAAGGGGTGCCCGGCTCCTCGCTGCCCTCTCACTGCTCACTCCTTCCTCTGTAGAGCCAAGGTCTGCACTGTCCTCCATGGCCATAGCACTTTCCCACTGATTCTAGACTCCTGCGTAACCTCGGACGGAGCCCACATCTTCACATGTGGGAGCATTGCTTTATCTCCTCTCTCTGTTTCCCGTCTCCCTTCCTCATTTTCATGGCTCAAAAGCTTCCATGCAGCACAGTGGGAGAACTGAATCATAGAATGGTTTGGGAAGGAAGAGACCTTCAAAGCTCATCCAGCTCCAACCCTGTAGTGAGCACAGACATCCTCAGCTAGATGTCCAGAACTACATCCAGCCTGGCCTTGAATGTCTCCAGGGATGAGGCATCCACCACCTCTCTGGGCAACCTGTGTCAGTTTTTCACCACCCTCATTGTAAAGCATCCCCTCCTCACATCCAGCCTGAATCTCCCTCTTTTAATTTAAACCCATCACCCCTCATCCTATCACAACAGGCCTTGCTAAAAAGTCTCTCCCAATCTTCCTTATAGGCTCTTTTTAAGAACTGAAATGCTTCAATAAGGTCTTGCAGGAGTCTTCTCCAGGCACATAGAGCTTCAATAACACATGGGATTATGGAAACCCATCAATACAAAGAAATCGTTTCAGGACAATGAGTACCAGAGGGATGTGCTGGGATCATGGCACTGGAGACTTAAACTGCTTAAATCTTGAAGCTTTTCTTCAAGAATTCCAGTTTCTCTGGGCCTCATTTTCCCATGGTAATATTTCCTTTCCTCACTGTTGTCTGTCATATCTACCTCAATAACAGGTTTGATAGGTCTCAGCCTACATGTCTAATACTTAATGCAGTGACCCCCAGATCTTGTTTATACAGTACAGGCTTCATTGCAGTAAAATAGAGTCACTCCAGTCAGAAAGAAGCAGCTTTACACAGAGCCTTGAGGTATGGACTTCTCACATCTCTACCTCTGACCATGAGACGAGCTCCTTAGGGTATTTGGGTACCATAGCACGGAGTTAAAAGAGCAAAGCTGCAAATACTCCTTTTCCCCTGCAAAAAATGATGGCATTTAGCATCAGTCGGAAAGAAATCCCCTTTTATTGCAGTGGCCAAGAGTTAGTCCTGGACAGAAGGAGTGAAGCTGCAATTCCCAAGCGCAACTTAACTGCTGCACACCCAGATGGGGACCAGTTCTGCTGAGCACCGCTCCACACACCAGCACAATCACACCCTCCCATGAAGAAGTATTTCTTTACTGGTTCCAAGCCAAAAAAAGAGATGAACCCCAGTTCCTGCATGGGCTTTCAAGGAGCGGGAGGGAGGGAAGATGTGTAACACATGTGTTTTGCAGTAGGACATCTTACCTCAGACCAATCCATCACTGTCCATCCACACTGCTGGGCCCCGGCGGCAGGTCATCGGCGGAGGCCCCAGATCCACTGCCTCTCCAGGAGTGATCAAAGGGTGAGATTGGGAATGGCATAAGCTTTCCTGGATGGGATTACAGCCCAGCCAGGGCATGCGACACTGAGAGATCCCCCTCTTCATCCCCCTGGAGTGGATTCATTTTAACTCCTCTCCTGCCATGCTCAGTAACCAGAGCTCATAGGAGGTGCAGTAGGGATGGTTTTGGATGAAGACACAATGCAACTTTCAGCCCAAAAGCCTGCAGTAAGCTGGTGGTACTTAGGGCTCACCCTCTCCAGCAGCTTACACAGGAACAAGCGTACATCAGACGAAATGTTAAGGTGATAAACTCTAAATAAGGTTTAAAGCAGAAAGATTCCACTGAGAGTGATAAACACAAGCACAGAGAAGCTGTGGCTGCCCCATCCCTGGCAGTGCTCAAGGCCAGGTTGGACACAGGGGCTTGGAGCAAGCTGCTCTAATGGAAGGGGTCCCAGCCCATGGCAGGGGGTTAGAACTGGATGAGCTTTAAGGTCCCTTCCAACCCAAACCACCCTGGGATTCTATGATCTCATTCCTGTCAGGTGGTCCTGGGTGCCTGGCAAGAGGATGCCAGGTACTGGTCCTCCGTGCTGTCCATGTACAGTAACTGGGTGTAATAAGGTGAATCCATAGGCTGCTTTTAGGGCTCTAAGTCTGAAGATGATGTTTCTCAGCAGAAAAACCCCACTTTTCATAGGTCCATCTTCTCCTGAAAGGTGACGACTACACATCTGGGGTTTCATGAGATTTCTATGTGTGGAGCAGGCTGCAGTAGGGTCTGGGCTGATGGCTAGTGTCAGAAACATAGGAAAGCCATGCAACAGCCAGGAAGGAAAAGGGACTTTCCTTCCAAGGAGGAAAACTTCCAAAAAGGAAGGAAAACACCAATACCTGGTAAGGTTAGCATTGAGCTGTGGGATGCTGCAGAGGAAATAGAGGCAGCCTGCGAGGATATGAGCACAGTGGCATCCTATGGAGAGTGCCTCAGGCACACAGGACCTCCTAAAGACCTCTAAGGTCCACCTGCAGCTATTTTAGCAAGCAAAAGCTAAGTTTCATGAACGAATTTTGGCCTCCCCAGGTAGAAACTGCTGTGATTCCATTACGCCTCTGCCCTCTTCTCCTCTAAAGCAACCCTGGAACTGCATCAAACTTCTTTTCCTGCCTTAGGTGAAGGACTCAGCCTCTCAGCCCTGCACTGGGGTTGTCACAGCTTCTTGTAAGCACTTCATATATTGTGAGAAGTGACTCCCACAAAGGCGTTTTCCAGCTCTGCCTTGTTGCTTCCAATTACCCTGACACGGAGCTGAAGCAGATCCATGTCTCCCATCCGGAGACTCATGGGAATCTTCCTCCTCTCTATGCCTGTGTCCATTGTCCTCCTCACGGATGAGTTACATCTTCCCTTCCTGCCTGCTTTGGTGAGCAGCCGGAAACGCACACGTAAGGAAGAAATATGCATGTCCTAAAGCAGAACATGTCTTATTGTTTAGATGTTAAGGGCAGGCTGCAACGTGGGACATAGCATGAATCACAGCTGCGGCTTGCCTGGAGGATGGGGGTACCCCGCACATGGCAGCTGGTGCTGATTATCTGGAGTTCTCCTGCTTTCTTTAATTCCTCCTGTTATAACAGGATCCAGTAATTCATCCTCAGCATGGGCTGTGTGTCTGTTCTCTCTGCAATATCCCAGGGATGGGTTAGTAATCCATCATAGGGAGATAGCGAGCTTTTCCTCCTCTTTGTTTCCCCCCCTCAGGTGATTTCAGGGCAGCCAATGGACTTCTACTACCTGAGCTATATGGAGATTGGCCTGGTGTGTTCAGTCTCTGAGGAGGGACATGGTCAAAACCAGTGTTTCTAATTACATAGAATGGAAAGATAAGCACATTGACAGGCAAGCAAAAACTGCAAGGGGTGGTGCAAATGCCCTGCAGTGGAAAAAGCCCTCTCACATGATGGCAGCTCACACAATAATATAAAGCACATTACAGAAGGTCAAGTCTCTGCCTCAAACTGCAACTGAAAGACATTAAAAAAGCTTTGCAGAACCATGCCCAGATCACCACAAAGGTGATTTCCCTCCTAAAAGAAATGTGGGGCTGATAACACCAAAGCAAGCAGCAGCCCTGGTGTCTGGAGCAACGTGTTTCACACATCATTTGGAATTATGCTCTGGGAATGTAATAAGCAGCATCAAGCCAGGGGATTGCATTGTACCAGGCAGCAAAGTGAGCAACGCAGTGGTTCTGAATGCCAACTGAATGCACTTCACATTTGGATGCCTTACATTGACTATGCTGGATCAGTTGAGTCCTTTTCCAACTGGAAAGATCACTGCTGATAAAGATATTTGTAAGCAGCAAAGCATCTCCACATGTTGCATCTTGGAAAGTACTCTGGGTACCAAGTTAGATGGATTCTTCACCAGGATGGATGGGACTTTGAGCAACCTGGTCTAGTGGAAGGTGTCTCTGCCTGTGGCAGGGGGTTGGAACTGGGTGAGCTTTAAGGTCCCTTCAAACCAAACCAGTCTGGGATTCTGTGATTCTTAAACCAGCCCAGCATAAACGTTCCTAAAACACCCATCCTTATAAGGCCTTCAAGACAAAAACCCCAAATCATCAGTCACATCTGAAAATCCTGGCTTTTGGTCTTTGCCATGAGAAAAGATGTGAAAACAAGAGGTGTAACAGCATCTCAACCAGCTCAGTCTGTCCTTAGAAATCAAGCAGAACCATGTTGGTCTGGGTCAAAGATCCATCTAACTTGGTATGCAGCAGTGGCCAAAGTAGAGAATAAGGCAAATATACAATTGCACCCCCAACTCCTAGCAATCCCATTCTATCCAACACTTTCTGATACCCCAATTCATAGTCTGGGGGCTATAACCTGCCTAACACTAAGTACAAACCTGTTAGGAAGCAGGCAGGTCCCACCGAGTGCTCTTATTTGCATCCCATTTCTAACCACCCGTCTCCTCATCTCATTCATCTTTGCAGCCTTGCTCCCGAGTGTCGACAAAGCTGGCGTGTCCAGCCACAGTAGCTTTCCACCGATGGCTGCTAATACCTCAGCACCCCGTGCCATGTGGTTAGAGCTCTGAAGTTCATAAAAATTCCTGGATTATTAGTTTAATAATAAGTCTAGTCTTTCCATGTCAGTACATTATAGACCCCCGGCTAGGCGTTTGAAATCCAGGACCATGAGGGAATGTTGTAAAGCCTCCAGCCCACAAGCCTGGTTTTTTCCCTTTGAGAAAGAGGAAAATTAATAAGACAACCTCGAGAATGGGAATAAGTCCAGGAGACAAAGGAAAAGAATGAGAGGGAGGAGAAAGGGGGGGGGGAAATATGGGGGGGGGGGGGGGGAAGAAGTGGAATAAAGCCAGAGGGCAAAAGATGGAGGCTGATAAATGGCTCTGTTGAAAGGCATATTGAAACTTTGTTTACAATCTCATGGTACCAAAGCATGCAGCATTAATAGCCTTCGACACCTTGTAAACTCAGCAAAACTCATTTTGCAGGGAAGAAGTCCTTTCCCAGAAGTCTCCTCTTTCTTGCTTAACACATTTCCTAGGGCTGACATGTCCCCTTTTCATCACGACAGCACAAAGGAAGCAGGAAGGTTTGCCAGGACACCTGGGGTAATGCCCCACGTGCTATTGCAGAGGTAGAACACAAAACCAGCTCCATCCGATCTTTAATGACCCCAGCCACCCCATAGCACTCTGCTGGGACAATGGGTCTGGAGGTGAACTCGTAAACACCACTTGTGAGGTATCCAGTCCTTATTGGCCCAGTCTGACAGATAAAGAAGCTGAGAGGGGTAGCTCAGGGCCACACAGGAAACTGATGTCGAAGTTGGGACAGAAGCAGGGGCTGCATCCTGTGATCCTGACAAGCCCTTGCTGAAGCATGGACTGAACCACAGCATGCTCCTTTAGCACCATAATCATGCAGCTTAGGAGGTATGGCCACACCGGTGTACCCAGAATGAAGTACCCTTCCAACTTCATCAACTACCAAATGTGTAGTGTTGGAACACATCCATGGTCTAAGAACCGTGGGCCTTTCAAGGCTTTTCTGGCCAACTCCTTGGCGCAAGTAAATGATGATGGCTGGACATAGACAGTCAGCCATGTTCCCATATGAGAGGGATACAAGCGGTACCATGAACCCAACTTGTTCCTTGGTGCACCCCAAATCTCAGCTAAAAGCCCTACCTAATCTATGGCTTGCATAAAAGCACTCTGGGCTCAAGACATGGCACAGCCCCATCATAGCTTGTTGATTATAAAATGGTTTGGGTTGGAAGGGACCTTAAAGCTCATCCAGTTCCAACCCCCTGCCATGGGCACGGACACCTTCCACTAGAGCCCCTGGCCAGCACTGCCAGGGATGGGGCAGCCACAGCTTCTCTGGGCATCCTGTGCCAGCGCCTCAGCACCCTCACAGGGAAGAGCTTCTGCCTAAGAGCTCATCTCAGTCTCCCCTCTGGCAGCTTAAAGCCATTCCTTCTTATCTTATCCCTCCCCAACATGCTTGAAAGCCCCCTTTAGGTATTGGAGGGGAAACCTTATAGCAGCTGATAAGATGCACAAGGCTGAAACAAGGTCTTCTGGATAACTAAAGCTGGTGGGCTTCTGCAGGAGCACCAGCAACAGATGTAAAGAAAGGTGCAGGAATAGTTTTTACTGAAAGCTTTTAGTTACAAAATGACATTTTCTCCCCCACAAAAGAAATTTCTTCCATGAAATTTCCCTTTGTTAACGTTCTTTGTGATCATTTTTTCATGGGTGATTTACCTGATCGCTCTTGAGATTTTCCATTCGTCCTGCTCCAGTGAATATTTCCCTATACATTATGAAACACCATTAGAAAGAGAACAAGAAAAGCTATCCCAGATTAGTGGGAATGGCAACCATCTGCACTGTGGGTAACTGACAGCGAGAGTCCCATTAAGTTGATGCTTGTCTAACACCATGGTCCTAACACCATAGAAGCAGCATCTTCATGTGCCTCCCTCTTCCAAGAAGGGGACAGAGGCACTTGGCTCAAGACAGAGCTGCCTTTGTGGTGCCTCCTTTCGAGGGACAAGGGACTGATGCAGCAAGCTGTCAGATCCAGTTTACGGGTCATTGTCCACCTCCAGTTGCAGGTTATTCTCACCTCCTACCACTGGTAACATGAGCTAGAGCTCCCCAAAGACAGAGGTGAGCTGACAGCTATTGAAGTCAGCCCCAGAACATGACCTGGCCACGCTGCCTCCACCACACATGCCTTCCCTCTGGGCTCCATCACTCGGTTATGTATCTCACACACCGGTTGGTGTCTCAGAAGACACCACTTTGGTTTCCCCCCCGGTCTCCAGTGATGTTTGGCTGGTGACTTTCTGACCCTTTCAGTAGCACAGTGAATGTCCAGACCAATATCAACTCTCACCCTTTCCAATGAAAACAAGGCAAAGACATCCACTCCCTGCTCCCATGCTCTCTGAAGGTCACAGCAGTCTTGAACAGTTTAACCCTCCCCTTTCCACCACCCCTCCAACAGCACAACACATTTAACTCTGTAATAAGCTTGATTCAGCAGGCAGGAGATGCCCCAGTTCCTGGGTTGAAAGGTTCTTGCACAAACTGGATCAGTTGTTTTCCCAACTGGAAAACATCACTGCTGGGGCTTCACTGGTGGAAAACAAAGCAAGCAAGAAGCTCTGCAGGACTCTCTCCTCCAACTGGAACCTAAATCCACATCCTCGTCTGGTTTCAGTGGTGCTGTAGAGTTGACCCAGGCTTGGCAGCAGCAAGTGTGCATCCAATGGAAAGTAATATTCATGGCCCACATGCTGACCCAGCAAGAGCATTCAGTTCTTCTGCCAGCTCTTGGGATGCTGGCTTGATGAGCAAGTAGATTAGGCTGGTTGTGTATTCATTAAGCAATGTTTTCGTGTGCTTGCTGTTACTTCAGGGGACAGTGAAGTCTCTAATGACATACGAAAGGATTAATCCAGTCCATTTGGAGCAGCATGGTGTGATCAACCTCAGTGCTCATCCTTGTTATGCCAGCATAGGATGGGATTACACACATAGCAGGTGTTAGATGGGGAGAAGGACAGGAAAGAGAAACGTTGGCCATGGAAGAGATGTTGGGGTGGAAGGTAGACAACCTGCGGCTTGCAAAATCCAGAGAGTAGAGGAGGTTTCAGGCCTTTCTAAGCCACTTCTCCATTTCAAACCAAATCCCAGTATTTACTCAGTGTTGCAAAACCAAGAAGGCTAAAAAAGATATAAAGAGATGGAACCCCCTAATCTGCTCCTAGCAATAATGTAAACATGAATCTGTAGCAGGACATACACACTTCCACTGCTCAGCTCCAACACAGATGATATTTGTTTATATCTGGGGGGGGGACTATATGGGAAACAGAGATTTCCAGCCTTCTGAGAACTGACCTGATGAAACTGGGAAGGTGTCCAAAAGCATCTGCTGTGTCAATGGAGGGTGAAGGAGGAAGCTTTGGGGAGATTTTAGCATGCGGAGCTGATTGAGCAAGACCTCCACGCTGTGGCTGGGATATATTGTTCAAGGGCAGCACAATGAGCTTGTGGCTTCTCCCACCTGCCTACGACCTGGCATCCAGCTTGGCAGCAATGGCGCCGATACTCTCACGAAGGATTCGAGATGAAAACACGCAGGGTTTAACGTTTAATGAGATGGCTGTTAAATGTTACTGGAATAGGAATTGATGAGAAACACATTGAGGTCTAACCAGCAACAGAGACTCACCCATGGCTGTTCTTGCAGTCAATATTAAAGCTTTAAAAAGGACAATCTGTGCGTGGTCCTGAATTTCAGCATGGGGTCAGAGTGGGATGCTTGGTGATGTTCTGCTCTCCAGACTGGGAATACAGATCCCACTTCGACCCAGATGAGCTGTCCCAGCCTCTGTTGTCTCTTCAGTTGAGGAGTACACAGCAGATATTTGCTAGGTGCTCCAGACCTACAACCTGTAGAGCTGCTCCTGAAAACTGGTGGAGAGAAGATTGAGCTATTGAGAAGATTCATAAGTTTCCTTTCAGATATTCAGGAGCCTTTGGACTGACACTCATTGCCATAGAATAGGCAATGTCACTGACTGTAAAAAAAAACACTTTCTCCCTTTTCTTTGCTGTCAGGCCCACCAAACTTGTGCTCTAGAGCTGCATTAGAAGTTTCATAGGATGTTGATGCAAAGGGTGTAGGTGCTACAGCGAGTCCCATGTTCCTAATGTGGCTGCACCTATATCCTTTGATACAGGCACCCCCAGCACACCACCTATATGCTTTGTGTCAGCATCGCATGAAGAGCAAGGCATTCACAATTCTGAGCAAGGAGACAGACAGTGTAACTTCAGGTCTAGCCCCATTTCATACTGAGTGAAGTAAGGTCTTTATTCCTGGCCAAAGACTGTTGCATTCAATAACTTTGCCATCTATTAGATTGTGCAGGGCCTTTGACCTAAACCCTGTCCTTTCTTCCCCTTTACCTTGATTTCCACTGACACAAAATCCCAGCCTGGTTTGTGTTGGAAGGGACCTTAAAGCTCCTCCAGCTCCAACCCCTCCCACGGGCAGGAACACCTTTCACTAGAGCAGCTTGCTCCAAGCCCCTGTGTCCAACCTGGCCTTGAACACTGCCAGGGATGGGGCATTACATGCAAATCTTTGCAGAAATATCATCTTCTGATGAGCATCCATGGCTCAGAATCAGGAGTCACATCGAGTGTCAATGTCTCATCACACCAGTTAGGTGTGTAATCTACCAATAACCCTTAATTTCAAGAACTACCTTTTACATCTGCTGAGAGCAGGCTGGTAAATGAGCTGCAGAGGACCTAGCAACATAGAATCATAGAATAGTTAGGGTTGGAAAGGACCTTAAGATCATCCAGTTCCAAACCCCTGCCATGGGCAGGGACACCTCACACTAGACCATGGCACCCAAGGCTCTGTCCAACTTGGCCTTGAACACTGCCAGGGATGGAGCATTCACAACCTCCCTGGGCAACCCATTCCAGTGCCTCAGCACCCTTACAGGAAAGAATTTCCTCCTTATATCCAATCTAAACTTCCCCTGTTTCAGTTTGAACCCATCACCCCTTGTCCTATCACTGCAGTCCCTGATGAAGAGTCCCTCCCCAGCATCCTTGTAGCCCCCTTCAGATATTGGAAGCTGCTCTGAGGTCTCCACGCAGCTTCTCTTCTCCAGGCTGAACAGCCCCAACTTTCTCAGCCTGGCTCCATACAGGAGCTGCTCCAGCCCCTGCTCATCCTCGTGGCCTCCTCTGGACTTGTTCCAACAGCTCCATGTCCTTTTTATGTTGAGGACACCAGAACTGCACACAGTGCTCCAGGTGAGGTCTCACGAGAGCAGAGCAGAGGGGCAGGATCACCTCCTTCGCCCTGCTGGTCACGCTCCTTTGGATGCAGCCCAGGATACGGTTGCTTTCTGGGCTGCAAGCACACACTGAAGCCGGCTCATGTTCATTTTCTCATCAACCAACACCCCCAAGTCCTTCCCCGCAGGGCTGCTCTGAATCTCTTCTCTGCCCAACCTGTAGCTGTGCCTGGGATTGCGCTGACAAACATGGAGTCCTTGTAGACACCCATGGATTGCAGGGACTTCTTGAGAGGAGAGGAGCTTAGGAACTGGCATTCCTCTGGTCTCAGCTTCACATCAGTCAATTTGCGCAAGATCCTGGGATCCTGGAAGCTGAGGACTCCCCTCCCACCCCACCAGGTGAAAAACCAAGCAGGGTGTGCTAGAAACACACCAGCTTTCCATCAGGTCCTTGATGAAATCCAACTGTCCCCATGGACCATTTAGGCTTCAGCTGTGCGATTGACGGAGGTATTGTCATGGCGGGAGGTATGGCTAAAACTGAGGCAAGAGAAACAAACTAACAATGCCTTGTAAACAAGGGAAAAATAATATCTGAGGATCTAAAGGGAAATAATTAGTGCTGGAGCCAACCCAGGTCATTTATCTGAAATCCCACATACCTTGGGGGCCTTCATCTGAAACACGTCTAGCTTTTGCCTTTGCTTTCTTTCTGTTGTTTTAACCAGGCTGAAGCCCACAAGACAAAGGTTTGAGACACTAATAACTGTGGCTGATTTCTGCCTGGATGCGTTTCAGGCCTCTGTCTCTTCATGCTAACCCGCGGAATGAAGAATAATTAATAACACTCCAAATCCTCCACGCTGAGCGCGAAGTGCCATTGTTCCCTCTGCATTCCTCATCCTGATTCCGCAGGGCCCCAACCCAACAAAGCAATCAAATACATGTGTAACATTGACAGCCTGCCTAGCAGCTTTGGCTCCAAGGAGCTCAAGGCTAGTATTGCATCCAAAAAGGTGCTGGGCTATTAGTATGGACATCTTGAACAGGTTCTTGCCTTGGCTTTGAGTATGACCATTCGTGACTTCATCTTTCATGTGGGCTTCCACATTTTCAAAGCTGGCCACGATAATCCAGCCCTGAAGCTTTAGATGAGCTTCCAAAATAGTTTCAAGGAAGGTACTGGTTGATGCAGAAAGGGTTTCTATTAGGCTGTGTCCATATGGGTAAATCAAACAGCACCTGGGATTATTCCCAGGCATGAGAGAGCTCCCTTCTCCAAATGGTTTAATTAGTAGGATGCTTTGGCACCATTCAGGTCTGGACCACCAGGCTGCTTCATGGACACCCCCTGGCACTGCTCAGGAGGTAGAACAAGCCAGGGACTCCAAACAAGCAGTTTGGAAGCAGCCACCTGGGTAGGAGCAGCAGCATGGACACAGGCCCTTCCTTGATGCTTGGCCTTGGGGCTGGAGATCAGCATTGGGCACATTTCATTTACTAGTATAGATCCAGTGACTAAATCACTCTCTTACCCTCTCCGTTACCCAGTGCGAACTTCTCATGTGGCAGAGCTGTTTCTAAACCTTCATCCATCTGGAAGCCATTATCTCAAAATGAAGTTTATTTGAAGGAATTGTATTAAATGATTACATGTTATTTTTGCCTCGGCTAGAAAGCAAACTGTTGTACCATTGCTGAGAGCCTCTCTTTGGTCCAGCTTTGTTTTAATACTTTATCTAGACTATCAGCATCAGGCTGTGGCAGCTCATTTGGCTGCTTTGCTACAGTTGTCTGGTGGTCGGACATCATTTATTAAGAGTTTGACTCTTTATTTAGGTTTATTTGTTACTGTTCCTCTTCTCCATCTTCTGTTAGGTCTATGTATCACCCGTCCAAATTGTCTCTTTATTTACTTCTTGCATTTTGCAGCGAAGATTTGAAACACATATGAAAGCCCAGAAAAGAAGGAGAACATGACTGCTGAAAAGGAAAGATCCCAGATAGGTTGCCAAAATAGTGTCACTTGTGTTGTGTACTGGGAAAAAGCTGGACTAGACAGCTGTGGGGCTGATCCTTCTCCTAGTGAAAAGAAAATGAGGGAAAAATACAGGGAGGACTAAAGCAGAGCATTGACCTTCAGCAAATGCACAGATTTGCAGGCCAGATGTTGGTTTTTACTATCAGGCAATCTTACTGCAGGCTTCCACGCCACTGGTTGATAATTCATGATCCCTTTTGAAGGGGAAAATAACTGTTTGATTTCAATATGTTAACTAGTGGAGACTCGGATCATCCCCTGCATTGATGTTCAGTTCTGGCTCATTGCCTTACACATGCTGCCTCTGCAGACTGCCCTTCCCAACCCATCTGCACCACCAAACCCTTGTGTGGGAACTTCTTTTCCTCTGATCTTGACAAACACCATCCCATCCCTGCTGATATTCATCCTGAGCGAGGATCTCTTTGATCATGTCTCTTCCTCCCCAGGCAGCTCTCCTTGGATTCCCCCATCTGTGCGCATCTGACATGAGCTGCTTCTCCCTGCTGTCAAAGCCTGTCATCCCTCAGTCAGCATCAGGCCTTTTCCAATGCCAGGTTTGCCATCTGCTGCCCATTCCAGGTTCCTCAGACATATCACAGAGCCTGGATTCACATGAACACATAAACAAATGGAGCTCAGGACATGGCGCTACTCAAGTGCTTTGACCATCAAGGCTTGTGGGGTCTTTCCATGCCCCTTTTGGGTTGCATCTCAAGAAGATAAAAGGAAGAGATTTCAGGGCCCATGCAGCAAAGGGGCACCATAAGTGAGTGTGAACATGAGGTCCAAGGCATGAAAAAGTTGTGAAGTGACTGACGTAGCAATAGTTAGAAGCAGTTTTAAACCATCATGTACTTCCTTTCTGGGTATATTATTCCCCACTGCAAATCTGACCATAATGGGGTATTTTTGTCCCCAAAGGACAGAAGATCAAGAAATCTTTCCTTTTCCCCTTGCACATTAAAGATCTCACTCTAGGATCATGTCACAGACCAGAACCAGTGCTGTGCTCTCCTCTGGCCAGGCACCATCTCCCTCTTCTGTGCTAGCATCACAACTAGCACAGCGGACAACTTCTGCCATATACAAAACCAAACTACAATCATTCACTTTTATACCCTGTGGCCACATTTCCACCTCCAAAGTGTCCATTTCACGCTCCATAGCGATTCCTTAACACTTCAGTTAAATCCCTTTAACAAGCAGGATAAATGTCAGCCAGATCCTATGATTTGTAGACTTCCAAAGTTTCCAAACCCGTCCTTATCAGCTTCATTTTTCTCTTTATTTTTCTTGCTAATGACATATTTAGAAAGGAATTCCATATTCTGGCGGGTTTAGAGGCATTTATTAATTACATCCTGCTCTTTGTTTATTAATGAGCCTGGGTTCTCATTTTCCTCTGTTATAATCATAGAGGGCTTTTATTTCCCTTTAGCCCTCGCACACTTAACATGAGCTCATAAATGCTTCCTTTCTTATGCCCAGAGATTTTCACTATTAGTTTAATTGACCAAGGGCTCATCTCAAGTAAGGAACTGACTCATTGTGCACTACAGCTGTCAGCACCTTGACTAATTGATAATACACTCGCTGAGGCCAAGCCCAGGACAGCTTGAGATAAGTAGAAAGGAAAGTCAAGACCAGATTTCTCCTGTATGTTTGCACGGCACCTACCACAACCCAGAACTGCCCCAGATTTCCTATATAGTTATACAATAGAAATAGTAATAAATAATTAAGTATTAATAATAAATTATAATGGTGTTGGAAGAATGGAACAGGGTGCCCAGAGAAGCTGTGGCTGCCCCATCCCTGGCAGTGTTCAAAGCCAGGTTGGACACAGGGGCTTGGAGAACGCTGCTGTAGGGGAAGGTGTCCCTGCCCGTGGCAGGGGATTGGAACTGGATGAGCTTTAAGGTCCCTTCCAAGACAAACCATTTATGATTCTATAATAAATAATAATAAATGGTGGAGGTAATGTATGAAAAAAATGGGGAAATGCTCCAACAAAAACACAGTTTAGCTCCTTCCATTTCCCAAGTGTTCAGATGACCCATTTTCCACATGACATTGCAATGAAAACCCCAGTTGTACTCGAGAAATATGTTTTCTGGTTAAAAAAAAAGTATGTTAAAAAATCATGGATGGAGATGTCAGAACAAAGTCAGCATCACTGGGATGATGGGCACTGAGGGAGCTCTTGTGAAGTGGATACTACAGATGGAAAAGGCCAGCATTGCCCTGGACCAGGAGTCTCTTTGGTGATCAGCAAATGAGCTGCCCAAAAGGCTGCAGTAGAGGAAACCAGTCACAAACTGACAATGAAGCCATCCCTTCAGAACATCAGCAATGCTTTCAAACATATGCCCAATACTGGATGCCATGGGACAAGAACGTCCATAAGTTTACAATTAAGCATGGCCCATGCTGATTGCAAAGGTGTTGCATCCCCATGTGAGGTGAAGCCACATTTGCCCTGACAGGGGTTCATTAGTGGGTTGGGATGGAAACCATGGTTCCCTGCACAGGGGTAGAAAGCCTCAGCTTAATGCAACTCCTCACTCTCCTCACCATCAGGAGGACAATTTGGAAGTCAAAGGCAGATCTCATCTGGGGCCATCTGCCCTCAGGTTTGCTCTGTACCCCTCAAGAAGAGCTGAGTAAATGTAATTTTGGGGGATACTGGGGCATCAGCAGAAAGCTGGCCTGCACCTCTGGGGTCCCCTGGTGAAAACAGGGAGAGAACTCCTGAATCTGTGATCTGCCTTTGCTAGTTTTACCTCTTGGTCCTTCCTGGCCATCTCCAAATACATTATGTTTTACCCATTGCACTTCAGACCCAGACAAGGAGCTCCATCATGATCTTCTACCTTCAAGCTGGAGCAGCCTAAGAAAGCCCCTTGTGAAGCCCAAAACATCTCCTCCCTGCACCGTAGGAGCTTGGAAACTGTCTGATACATCAGAGAAGTCTGCTCTTCTGTCTGTTATTCTCTCCCTCAGCTGCGAGCTTCCTCCTTCAGGCTCCCCCTTTGATTTATTGGACTTCTGCACTTGTGAGCACCTGGAAAGTGTTTTTGTCCCATTAATTCTGGCTTGGAAGTTTCAATGTTTCCCAGAAGAAAAATCAATCACTCGAGCTGGGAAGACGCGCCCCACACAACCTCCTCCCTCGTCTGAGTCCCACTCTCCTGCCTTCCACTCTCTTTTCCCTCCTACTGTTCCCTTTCCCCTGCTCCGAGAGGGGAGAAGAGTGATAAATGTGCCATGCAAGGTATGAAATCCATATACTAGGAGCAACGAGGTAATCTTATCTGTCTAAAACCTGTTTTACTGAGCACCTAAATAAAGTTCTCTGCACCCAGCACATTCCATATTGATGGAGATGAACACTGTGGTCCAAGGAAAGAAAGCAACAGATGGAGAGGTCTAACCCCTGCAGGGGTCTGCCTCCACTTCTAAAGCATTTGGGGCCCAGAAGTTTGAAACACCTCTGGATGGGCAGTATTGGGCTGATATTGAGTTTCCTTTAAAGGTGACTCTTCCAACGCAAAGGTCTCAAGTCTCTCCTTTGCGCTATTATTTATCCCACTCTCCCATGTTGCTTCCTAGCTTCTTGTCATCCGCCTTGCAAGGAAGAAACTTACAATAGCACTCACTGGTCATCCTGAACAAACGACATTCCCCAAATCAAGTGTTTTCCCATTTTATCAGGCATAGGAACACAGCAATGACATATGTTTACTCTTGGGTTCAATGTCCAGCCTCATGCGGCTGCCCCACCATTGACTGGTTGTTAAAATCCTGCTGTGTAAGTTATCTTCTTCCAGGATAGCTCCTGCTCTGCACTGGGGCAATTACTCCTTTGCTTTAGGATATTCACTAAACACTCAATAATTAGGATTTTGAAATATCCTCCTTTCCCTCACCACTTGGACAACTCTTTCAGATTCCCTCCAGTGATGAGCACACGATGGACAAATTAGACATACTTGGCACTGAAGGAAGAGCTTCCCAATCTATGAAATGTTTGCCTAATCAAGCCTTGTTTGAAAAGGAATTCTATTTATTTTAAAGATGGCCTCAATCCCACATCAGCTCTGCTTTAAGGTTTTCCACAGTCCCCTTTTCTTCCATTCGGTACAGGAAGGACAGCGAGGGAACCACTTGTGAGTTCACTTTAGCATTTTATCATATAACCATCTTTTTTCTCTCCCTGGAAATGATATTTATGTGGTCATTCAACCTGTCATCTATCAATCCCCCATAGATTTCTCCACCTGTTGGCTTCTCAAACAGCTTTGACAGAAAGCTGAAGGTCTCTGAAGGAATTATGTTCATATTTCCACACGGAAATAAAGATTCAGAGAAAGCAGTGATTTCAATCTAAACAGTTTCTCCTTAATTTTTATCCTATTAGCTGATTCCTAGAGGGAGGGTGATGCACATAGCACATTGTAGTAGACAAATTGTACAGAAACCCCAAGGGAATTCTAAAGGTGCAACAGAAAGCCATGGACAATCTTCAGATAAATCAGTTTAACAAGCCATCAGCTTTGAGACATAAATCCATAACGACCAGATTTTGCTTGCTGCCATTCCTTGTTCTTCCAGTTTCTGTCTGGAATTGAGTCCACTGAAACCCTGCTAGAAAGGTAATTCCCTCTGCTATTTCCATGCTGTCTAGAAATGTCTGAGTAGAAAGCATTGGAAATTCCTCCAGAAGGCACATTTTCACATGGTTTCCAGTTGTGTTTTGCAAGCTGCGGTCCCTAGATGCAGTACGCGCACCACAATCAGGGGGGAAATCATTTCAAGAGGGTACTCAGCCCTGCACAGAGGCCAGAGCAACCAGTGCCAGATGTGTTAAAAGTGGTGGTGACTTCAAAACCAACACCTCTACCGATAGTAAAAGAGAAGGAGGTCACCCAGAGCAATATTTAGGACATAACTCATTTCAACCTAGACTTAGTATGTTAAATGAACTGCATGACCAAAAGCCTGCTTCTCTCCCTTCTACTAAACTAAACACAAAAGTAATGAAAGTAAATGAGACCGAAAAAAAAGAGGAGTCATTCCAATAAGAGTATTGTAAAGAATCCAAGTCTTCTCACTTTATTCCCCAATGCCCTTGAGAAGTTACAGCACGTCATTCAGGAGCATCAGACAGAAGAGCCTTGTCCAATTCCAGAAGTGCAGCTCAACAGAACTTAATTTTAGTCGTGTCTTGATCAAATTCCATTGGACTGAAAGCGTTTCCTAGGGGAAAACCAGCCTAGGAGAGCGAAAAAGCAGGCAAGTGTGTTTTGTGAAGCAAGACAAGCATGAGTGCTCTACCTGCAGTGAAGCTGCATGGAGGATATGCAGTTCCAGGGGGACACGGGGAGTGCGGTAGGTTGGATGTCAACGGGTGTGCTAGAATAACACTACTTCCACACTACATTGCTAAGGAGACCCACTTGGGAAAGCACAATAAATAACATGACTACATAATAGCTCTGTAGTGCCTTTCATCCATATATCTCCAAACACTGTGCAAAGGTTCATTAGAACCGCCGCTAACCCCAGACAAAGCAGCGCTATCTGAGCCATGCAGCAGATAAGGGAATTGAGGTTATATGTTATTTCCAGGAGCTTGTGACAGGGGCCAGGGTAAGAGCCAAGAGTCCTGCCACCTATTCCCCTTTGCCCCACGGGAATGATGGAAAAAAATGGATATGGAGGTCTGGGTCTGCTCTAAGGCCACGCTCATGTCAAGGGCACGTCAGTGGTGGTGTCTTTTGTTCCTGAGTCAAGTGACAGTGCAGAGAAAATGGAAAGGTATTAGGAGAAACAGTAAAGAAATTACATATAGAAAGATGCTCAGGTCAATGCATGGTACATTCATAAACACTCGGAGCTGGGAGATGTGATCCAAGGGATAGGAAAATGGGGAATGGCTTTAAGCAGACAGAGGGGAGATTGAGATCTGATTGAGCAAAGACATACGAATGATGATCTCTTTGTTCAAAGCTCTGGTAGTCCTCCCTTCCCAAGCCCTGACTGTAATGAAACAGTTTGATAAATCCAAGTTGGTTTTATTTCAATGCAAAAAAAAAAGGGGGGAATTCAGACTGTTGTGTTTTCTGACCTATAGCTAGCAACACATTAGCCCTTGCCTCCCTTTGCAACTCTAAAGCATTGATGTTAGTGTAACGTTAGATGATGAGGAAGCGATTCCTCACAAATATTATGATGGGGTTGTCATGTTGCAGTCCATGTGGAGTGATACACAGTCTGAACAACAAACTGACCTGCTAGAACTCAGCCCCAAAAGACAAGTCTTGTTTCTTCAAAGCCACTCCTTAAGGGACTGTGAAGGAAGAGGGACCAAGGTGCAAGAGGAACAGACAGTTGTCTCCCAGGGATGCAATGACCAATTACCACATCGCTCTTTGGCTGAAGATGCTCTGCCCAAAGGAGAAGGGAGCATGGATTGGTTTGTATACAGGTAGAGATTTACATGGGAGTCAAAAGGGGCTTCCACTCATTGCTTTTTACTAAATAGAGTGGGATTTCTATTCTGGTCCTGCTGCACTCACCCCTCCTTGGGCAAACAGTACCTGGTGGAGGTGGCTCTTTATAAAGACAAGTCAAACAGCACAGAGGATATTTTACTCTCATTTCAGACACAAAAGAAACATCAGAGCTCCAGCATCTCTTAAAACCCAAGACACCTGCTCTAATGCTATCCATGTCCAAGTCTGGGGGAGCTTTACAGGAATGTCTCCTACTGAGAAACAATCAAAACTCCCCCAAACATCGGATGTCAGCTCTTCCAAGGCTCGCTATAAATCTGTGGTGTTGTCCAAAGTCTTTTTATGTTTTAGAAATTAAGGAAGGAGTAAAACTCCCAAAGTCCACCTGGTTGTCTCCTTCCTCCTCCCGGGGAAGAATCCCATCCCTGGAGTTCATTTCTGCTCCCTAGGACCAGGCTTTTGATTTGGCAGCTCATAGATCACATCTATCCCACCAGCCACCACGGTGGACTCCTCCATGTGGCTCCAGCTTGGGGAGTTACCACGAAGGTCCCATATTGCTGAAATCCAGTCCAGACAGACCTCCTGTCTCCTGGACACCAGTGTGGGATCAAGGACAGCCCAAGATGCAGCAGGACCCAGCACTGCCTCTGCATGGTCCACACAGAGAGGAACCCTCTTCTCTTACCTCAGGGTACAATGGCATTGCTAGGTAGTAGCTCAAGCCCACCTGGAATACCCACAGAATCATGGAGGATCTCCTCATTTCCAGTTGGAGTGAGACCCCAAACTCCTTTCTGGGATCCCAGGAGCACCGTGATGGCTTTTCAGCAGGCACCCCAAGCAGGGCCAGGCTGCTGGTATTGCAAAGACGCATGGATGAGTCTGTCATCCCTCTCCCCATGGCTCAGGCATTCCTCTCTTCCTTCCATGGGGAAGGGAGACACCAACCCATAATTCTTGCTGGGAATCTGGTTCTCCAGCCACTTCCAGCACAGCAGAACAACCCCAGATCTGCGTTTTCCCTTGCAATTGATATTTTCCCTTGCAGTTGATATTTTCTCTGCTATATGGACAAGAAAACACCTGCCAATAAAATAATGATGCATTTATGAAGGCATCCCTGCAGGGAGCATTTAAATCTATGTGCAAAGACTCCAGATCCAAACAAGACATGGGCTGAATCCCCACCTCAGAGAGCGATGCCATCTGCAACCCTTTCTCAGGCCATAACCAGAATCCTACAGTTCTGTGCTATGTCAAGACACAGCATCATGAAGCTCCTTTGATGTACCTGTTATTTACGGCCTTACTATAGATGGGTGTAGGAGCTACAGCTGATTTTAAGGCTTTCAGCATCTAAGCAACATCTGGTTGCACATTAGAACATTGATGTCTTTTAAGGTTTACAGTTCAAGCAAATGTCACAAGCAAAGGGCAAGAGGAGGACAATAGCAGAGCACAACTTCCCCATTCACTCTGCAGATAGGTCTCTTTCTCAGTCTTGCCCCATTTGTCCGCTAACTCCTCTTCATTGCCTGATCACTGGTGAAATTAGAGGCCCAATGGGGTTCCCCAAAGTCTACTCTGTCAACCAAGCAGAAGGCAAAGTCTTCTTCTGAAGTCAGATTCATTCACATATGGAGTATCAGGAGGGAGAGAGTCCTTGGTCTTCTCACCTCCTCTTCGGTCTGGACAAGGAAGACCTATATGGGACAAAGTGGACCATACCCCTTCACCATGAAAGGGAGCCCAAAGTCAACACTTCCTCAGCAACCATGGGCCCAGATCAAAGCTTCTCCATTTCACAGGGAAGGTGGAGGATTGTTGCCCTCTGGAGAGGGGAATGAAGCTGCCCCAAGCCCGAGAAGGAGAAATGGGGACAGACAAGGAATTGCTCTAGGGCTGCCAGAGGACAGGGGACAGCTGAGGGCACAGCAGCTGGAGCACACAGTTGGGTTTTTACCACCAGGATTCTCTTCGCACTGCGTTGGCAAATGCTTACTGAGCCTGCTGGCAGAGCAGTTCCCTGTGGGTTCTCCCATTCATGGGACAGATCACAGGCCCTCCCTGATGGAATCATAGAATAGTTAGGGTTGGAAAGGACCTTAAGATCATCCAGTTCCAACCCCCTGCCATGGGCAGGGACACCTCCCACTAAACTGGTCAAATCAAACACTCATAAACCTGTCTGTCCATCATGATGCAGGCTGTACTTGAGGACACAGAGATACTACACTTCCATGTGAGGCTCTCTGTTGAACCCTGCCTGTCACAGCAGAGATTAAAGGCATCCACAGCGTCTCCTACCCAGACCATTCACAACTTGCAATCATTTATATCAAGATACCACAGAAGTCACCACCACCCTTTTCAGAAGCAGGCATTACAGAGAAGCAGCACTGCAGGCTCGAACTCCTTCTTCTGCAGGAATAGGATATTGCAAAGCCAAAACTACAAGCACAGCAACTCCACTGCTGAAATAAACTTAGAGCTGCAATTTCTCTTTGCTGCCAGGGTTTGATGAAGGTGGGAGTGATTTGTGGCATCCTAAGAAGGCAAAGTTTGTACAGTCACTGTTGAAGCATGTGGGAGTGAGCACCTATCTGTCTAACAGGCTGTCTGCTTTTCCTCTAGCCATTTTTGAGCCCTTTCACCAATTTCCAGCTAATTTGACAGAAAAGGAGCAGTCTCTGCAGCGCTTGAGCTCCAGCATGTTTTGTGAAGGAGGACAGAGGAAGAGGGAGAAATATAAATGTCCCTGCTGAGGAAAAGCAGGTGTATGGTTCCTGTCCTTATTAGACCCTAGAAGATCTACACGGGAGAAGCTGTGAACATCCTGAACACTGTAGAAGCTTCAGCAAGGTTTGTAGCAAATAGACACTGGAGACCCTAAAACAGAAACCAAAATCCTTTTAGATCAAGGTGCATCGCTGCCCATGGCAGGGGTTGGAACTGGATGATCTGAAGGTCCTTTCCAACCCAAACCGTTCTGTGATTCTATTGCTCTTTAATCCTTGCAGAGAGCAGGAGTCCCCCACACTGATTGCAATGGATCGAGCAAGTCCTAAGTGTCCCCTCCTCGGCTGGCACTACAGGTTTATCATATCTCCTCTGGCTCTTCCGCTTCCCCTTTACAAGTCAGGACTGCTTTAATCTCATCCTGCCAGCACCTCCCTCTCCACGAGCACCCTCCACTCCTCAGCCTATCCCATCTTTATCACTGGAGTCTGGCAGGACAATGCGGGAGTGAATTTGCACTTGTATCTCCTGCTGTTTGTTATGATGGCCTGGCCTGTTCCTCCTGCTGGAGAGTTTGTTTGAACTCTTACATTTCCAGCCAAGCCTTTGTAGATGAGCGAATCCATGTGTCCTGATCTCTTTATCCCCTTGGAGCGCTCCAAGCTTTCCTGGTCCTGCCCCAACCGTGGTGTCCAAGTCATGTTTGCTTCGTGAAGAGACAGGAAAGATTTGTGTCGTGTGCGTCTGCAAGGTCAGATTCTCAAACCCCATGGGTTTCCACATGTTATCCCAAGGTTTTTGGCTTCCTCTCTCCCAGTTTTCATCATTCTTCACTCTTTCTCCCACTCTGCAAATACACAAAGTAATGATCCACACGGACAAACATCCCCATGTCATGCTGTTGAGAAGCTGTTAGGATTTGGGACACTAAAACAGATCATTTCACAAAGGGGGATAAGCAGAGGAACAAGCCAGTCCTTATTTGTCAGTAGGATGTTGACTCTTTCTATATATACCTACAGGTATAGAATATGTGAATAATCAAACAAAAGGAGCAGTTTCTTCAATCTACCGCCAGGTCTGCATGCACGGGTGGTTTGTGCCCCAATAGCCCCATTTCTCTGTCTTCCCTTAGGCTGTATCACTAACACATCTCCATTAGCTGGAGGAAACAAAGGAGGAGAGGAGATAGGACCAGCATGAAAAAAAACAAGCAGAAATCCTGAAACAAGCACATGTAGACAGAATGGACTCATCCTGATGGGACAGTTTTACTTGTGGAGAGGGATATTGTTCCTGGAGCGAGTCCAGAGGAGGCCATGGAGATGCTGCAAGGGCTGGAGCAGCTCTGCTCTGGAGCCAGGCTGAGAGAGCTGGGCTGGGGCAGCCTGGAGAAGAGAAGGCTCCTGAAGGGGAGACCTGAGAGCAGCTCCAGTGCCTAAAGGGGCTGCAGGAAAGCTGGAGAGAGGCTTGGGACAAGGGCCTGTAGGGACAGGCCAAGGGGAATGGCTTGAACCTGCCCAAGGGGAGACTGAGCTGAGCTCTTAGGCAGAAGCTCTTCCCTGGGAGGGTGCTGAGGCGCTGGCACAGGGTGCCCAGAGAAGCTGTGGCTGCCCCATCCCTGGCAGTGTTCAAGGCCAGGTTGGACACAGGGGCTTGGAGCAAGCTGCTCCAGTGGAAGGGGTCCCTGCCCGGGGCAGGGGTTGGAGCTGGAGGAGCTTTAAGGTCCCTTCCAGCCTAAACCAGGCTGGGATTCTGTGATTCCATATCAGGGTTTTCTGAAAGCCACATGGACACTATCCTGTCCATAGAGTGCTCTCCTCTACTGGGAAAAAAGCAGCAGAAACCTTATTCACTTGCTGGGTGTTTCACTGAGGTGACCACACTGCATTTCACTGTCCCTGAGATGTGAGATGTTCATTATTCCTTTCACTGAGCTGAAAAATGGCCACTTCTGCAACCAAAGCCTTTACCTACATCTGTCATTGCCTTAGAGCTGCTGTTCAAGCTCTCAACCTAATGCTTTCTAACTGCCTGTAGAGCACAGATCTCCATCCTTCCAGCAGAGTTGTATTTCCCTCTCAATGCAATGGCTCAGGGTGAAACCCTGCCCTTGTTAATGCACGTGAACCAGCACAAGGAATTGGAAGTCCGTGGACCCTGGCCTGGCACAGGGTTGAACTTCAGTCAGCATCAGGCTTCTAGAGGTGATAAATCCCATCAGTTCCAGGAGGGATGGCTGCACACAGAAATAAGGTTCATAGCGTGGGGGCACCGCTTATCCCCCAGCATGGATCACACACAGAAGCCTCCACAGCCTGCCACTGGAAGGATATTCTGTGATGCCCTATTCAATTCACGTCAGGCTGAACCACTGGGATTGGTCAGGGACTCAGGAGGGAAACACATGGGATGCTCATAGCCAGGGCAAAGCAAGAGGAGCACGTGCTTCCCAGAGGGACACACCATGCCTAACGTCTGCTTCCAGCACAGAGGGTCATAGATCCCCCTTGGGTCGTCCCTTCCCACACCCTCACCCCATAGAGCTGAGACTTATGCTTTAGCATGAAAACGATGTTGCAGCATGGAAGGCCACATAGGGGCTTGGATGGGCAGTCTCTGTGTTGCACGCCAGCGGTGGAAAGCATCCTTGTAATGATACCCAGCTCTTGTTAAGCTGAAACATGTAGCAGGAATCTCTGTGGGGAAGCACCAATTTATCAGTCTAACTGGCTTGGAAATTCCTTTTGGGCAGGATCTCTCCCTCTCGAACATGTGCAGCACAGCCCCAGGAATGAGCAATGAACATGACATCTCTTTTATGTCCGCCGTGGCAGACATCCTATTCATAATAATAATAATAGCTTCCAAAACACACCCAGCCTGCCTAGATGTAAAATATGGATGGGAAACACTACGAGACGTCTGTGCTGTTTAGCCTTGGGATGCCTGTCTCCTGCCTCAGTTTACTTCAGGGCTAATGGGTCGCATCTCTGAGGTGGTGTAATGTGTGAGCAGTAAGTTGTATAAACGCTGCAAGAGGGTGCAGCTGAAGGGGCCCCCATATAACTTGTTTTCTCTGGTGTCTAGCAAGGGTTATGCTCACTCCTCAGCCCATTCTTCCACCAAGCAGGATTTCTTTCTCTTACTTGCTTGGATTCAAAAGGCATATTAGAAATTCCTCCTCTCTAACTGGCCACCATCCTTAATGGATTTTGAAGAGATAAACAGACACAGGCATGTGCAGAACATGATGTGTAAGTTGTGCTTTCTTGGGGAGCCAAGTAGAAAGGAAGCCAGATGACTTCCACCCAAGCTGCGCTTAGAAAAGAAACCCTTGTGAAGGTGATCATGGTGGTGAGGACTGAGCGGGTGTGAGGGGAAACAGGCGGTGTTTGGGTAAATTCAAACAAACTGGGGTGGTATCAGCCAAAGGATTGCAGAGCCTCAGCCAAAGTGTTTGTATGCTGAGAGCAGAATGTGGCTTCAGAGGAATAAAGCTGCTACTGGTTGTTCAGGGTGAGTCACCCTGGGTACATCCATCCTGCAGCACTGGGATACTGAAATCACTGTGCTCTTTATAGACCAGAAAGTACGGATGGGACCATAAGGAAGAGGAGAAGCTAAAGCACCTTCTCTCTGTCAAGACCCCCATGCTGTCCCTGAGAGCAGTGGGGTTGAGTCCCACCTCCCAAGCTCAGATGGGGAGTGAGGGTTTAGTCAAAACACAAGAATTGGCGCTAAGAGATATCAAGACATTGAGAGATGGCAATGGGTGCCATAACAAGTCTCATCTGAGGTGTTCTTGGTGCTCCTTTTCAGGTGCTTGACATAGAGCCAAGAGGTTTTGTCTACCTGGGGCTGCAATGTGGGTACACTCATGCAAGGGAGGGATAGAGAAGACACAAATAGAGCTACAAATCCCATTGAAACCCATTTGGAAAGCCTACACTGGTGCTGAACCCCCCCAGAGCATGGCCATCAAGGGGGTTAGGGAGCATTTAGCTACACGGTGCAGGTTGAGGAGAGGTCAGCTACAGGCATTTGCCATATTGAAAAAGGATCGGCACCAGAAGGCAGGGCTGACTTGAGAGCTCCCCTCCGGGACCACTTGCAGCATGAACATAATTGCCTGAGCATTAAAGAAAATAGAGATCCATCTTTCCATGCAAGTGGGCCTGCTGCTGGGAAAGGGAAAGCTCAGGGAAACAGCAGAAGAAATACTGGTGCTGTGCAAAGCAGAGATAAATCCCACCAGCAAGGAGGGAGCAAAGTCGGAGAGCTTTGGGAAGCCTGAGCACATCAAATGAGCAGAGCATCCCCTGATGAGTGAGGGTGTCGGGGAAGTAGATCGATGGGCAAACGCTCCGAACAGTAGCATCCATCTCTCGTAATAAGGCAGTGAAACTGCTCTCGTTTCCTGTAACCTGATAACCCACCAGAGGAAGGGGGGAAAATGCCTTTAAATGGTGATTATAATTCCCATCATGATGTTTCCTGACTAAGTGGCCCCCCAACATGGTGTTGTTATCAATCACGACTACTGCAGTAGCATCCTGAGGCTCCCATGCAGATCGGTACCTTCAGAGGGAGAACTTTGCCGGCCTGAAGGACCTGCAGGACCTCTGTGGAAGTGAGTGAGGGCTCCACAGAGGTGAAATGAGTTGTTCAAGGCTTCACAGCTGGGAGTAAGACCAAACCCAACTGCTCTTTGGGTTGTGGGATTACGTGAGCATCACGCGCTCGTAGCAGTGTCGGCTGGGAGGGACATGCACAAGTCTTTAGCACAACCTCCTGCTCAAAGCTGGACCACCACGAGCTTCCATTCAAGAAACAGTGGCTCACAAGTTGGCATAGTCACAGCAAACTGAAAGTGAAGATCTGATAAACATGACCATCAAAGCTCTGTGTTATTGGATAATCTCATGAGCATCAAGCCAAGTGTTAGCAAGGCTGGACACTTCATGTCATTTTTGGTTCCTCCCTATTGCTGCTAATGTGTGGCAGCAATAACAGTGCTCAGGGCTGGTTTTCACCTCCATGGTCATGACAGGCAGTGGTAGTGCTCCTTCTCTTCCTCCAGCAAAATGCATGTCTATGGCTATTTTTAGCATTGCTGCCATTTGTACTCCAGATGTATCTGTGCGGGCCAAGTGAACCCTGTGCTAGGTCCTATAAAAGCGAATCCTTCCTCAGAGAAGCATTGCATGATGAGCAGCACCTCATTCCTATCCTGAAGGACCAACCTCAGTTGTGCCCCATGCCTCCACAGCACCTCTGATCAGTGGTCCCCATGCAGCACCATGGCTTGACCCTCTCATTCATCCTCCCTCAATAAAGAAGTACGTTCAGGTGGGAACTTTCAATCACCTTTGATCATATGAGTGCAAAAGAAGATGAGATCCAAGCTGTGTCCACCAACACGATTGGAAATGAAGATCTAGGGTGAGGCGTTCCTGCCCGTGGCACGGGGGTTGGAACTGGTTGATCTTCAGGTCCTTTCCGACCCAAACCAGTCTGGGATTCAATGAATTACAGAGACTGAGGTGCTGCAAGGCAAAGCCTTGAGGCAGCAACCAACCTACCCAGGACATAATGACCTCCTCTGGACAGAAGAGATGCAAATATCCCACTGTGCCTGCAGCATTCATCTACCTGCCTCATTCCTTATGGGAGAGCTGGGCTGGGAGATCCCATTCCTGCCCTGCTTTTGCCTTCCCTAAGTGATGAATTCCTCAGAAGCAGGACCGGCAATCCCAGTCATAAATCTGTCTTCCATGGAGCACGGTGAGGCAAGCAGGAGGAGGGAAGATGTCGCGGGCGCTCCAGAATAACCATTAGCACAAAGCAAACCTCATATCCCCCCTCAAAACAAGGAGGGAATGAAGGAAAGAGGTCCATAAAACTCCCCTTTTACGCCTCATATCACAGACACACAGGTCTGCCCAGCTTTGTGATTAATTAGGTAGGCAATGGGTGACTGCTTCAGACAATGTGCAGGAGCAGCTCATACAGCGAGCAGCACCGAGCCACCGGCTTGAGAACAGGCAGACCAAAAGCCCCACGTTGCTTTATGACGTTTCTGCTATTAAATCATCTCTTCTAGAGGCAGGGTTGTTTGAAGCCAGCTCACAGATGCAGGCAGGGTTGCCCAAGGCTGGTTTCTGCTCTGTAGCTGCCAACACGTCGTTCCCATCAGATCTACCTGGAGCAAAGGGAACTCCAGGCCCTGACACTGTTGGGTGCGTGTTCCCAAGAGCCAGCTTCCCATTGCTGCAAGTCCAACACCTTCCCTGGTTGACTTTGGACCCTGGAATAGATGTTTTCCTCTCTGATCCCACACTCCTGGCACCCCATTGTGTGTGACTTCGGGAAGCCAATCCCACTACCCTCTGGGTGCCTCGGGGAATAATTTGGAGCAGCAGCACAAAGAACCCACAGCGACATTATCCCTCTTCTTAAAATGTGTCCAGACAAGAAACCACGCACAAATCACAACCTATGGATTACCATGAAATGATGGTGGCCTTGGCAGTCCTGGGGTGGAGGTTGGACTTGATGATCTTAAAGGTCTTTTCCAACCTGGTTGATTCTCTGATTGGATGATGGATGATACCTACTCTATTTGCCACGAGAGGGCACTTTTACATTAATTCTCACGGCCTTGGCTCTAGCGTGGAGTCTGCTCGAATTCTGTTTGGGATCCAATATCCAACTCATTGAGGGGATTTATTTTGCAAGGAGAGGGTTGTGTTGAGTGTGTTTCTCGTTACATTAGAGGCGAGACCACAATAAGGGTGTAGTTGAGAGTTTTGGTATCAGTTCTATATGGAGAGAAGTAATAGCAAAGAAAACCCCAGTGGGAGAGGATGCTACATGCAAAGAAACCTTCCTAAAGGAAACAGTTTTGTAGGGAATACTAACACAGAAGTGCAATGTCTTTCAATGCAGATGAGGGAGACACCTGCTTCTTCCCAACTTCCCTACCAAACACTGCATAAATTAGAATCTTGGGAACGGGACAGTGAGTTATGCTTGCTGCAGACACGAGTCATTCCTTTGCAAGCACCTCTCCAGCTGGAAGCTGCAGGACAGAATCCAGGCTGCTGCCTCGGAGCTGATTAAAAACCTTATTTCCCCTTCTTTCCTCTCCATCATGCAGTAGATGTGGAAACCTGCAGACTCTGAGAGCATGCATAGCTCTGAAATTACCGCTATTCATCATGTCCAATTGCCTCTTGGACGAATCCCAACCGGTCAAGGAGTTCTGCAGCATAACAATAGGTGATTACCATTTACTCCAATTCATTTTGTCACAACAGCCTCCCAGCCTCTGCTGGGCTGTGATTTCCATTTGGTTTCCAGGAAAAGGACTGAAGATCCAAGCAATGAGACAGGTCTTTGATTCTCTAGGGAAGGTACCGCATGCCTGGGCAAGAAATCAACTGTGCCTTGATTTCCAGTTAACAGACATGATCACTATCTTGCGCCTCAGGTTGGGAAGAGGGAGATAAATGTCTTTTTAACTAAACTCTGCAACTTTAGTCCGGAGAGGAAGGGAATGACAGACATGAGTTAGATCAGCCCTCGGAAAAAGAAAGCCTTTTTTCAGTCATCTTTACCCTCCCTCTTTTCATCTTAAGGATGCAACCATAGATATGAGACAGGACCTTTTTAAACACCATCAGCACTGTGACAAGGAGCACTCAAATGCTGAGCAAACAGAGGAAAAGCTCATGGAAGAACAAGGATGATAAGAGGCTGAAGAAAATAGGGCTTGTGGAGAAAGACTCGTGGGGTGGTGACTCCTCAGTCTAGAGAAAAGAAGCCCACGGAGGGAACCTGGTGACTTCTTTGGCATCATTTGCAGCAGAGCACATTTAGGCTGGTTCCAAAGGAAACTGAGGAAGTCGATGGAAGAGAAACATGGAGAAAGTCTGGACTCATTCCTTCTGTGGGGTTTTATGAACTGGCATCATGGTCCTTGGTGTAGGCATTTAGACTAGGTGGGTCTTCAGCTTTCTTCTATCCCAAAGCTTCTTCCATGCACAAGATGGTGAAATTCCACATGCTCTGCTATAGAGGTCTCATAAAGAAAGGACTCTTTGTAGCTCCACGACCCAGACTTACATCACAAGGGCAAGCACAGTAGCAGGGAGACGTCCATCTTGTCTTCAGAACCAGCGCTGGTGGCCAAAGACATCCATTCACCCACACACATCCTACCTCTAAGCATCACTTTTTACAAGGCCTGGTTATGATTAAGGAGGTGGAGCTCAGCAGGTTGAGCGGAGGTGATGAATCACATCCACTTCTCAGTAGCATTAAAGTCTTTCTGCAAGGAGCTTACATGAGATTTTGTCCATGCAGAAGGACAGAAGTCAAAAAGAAGACAGAAAAGAGCAAAGACTGTTTTGTTTCCTTTGTGGCAAATGAAAGAGCATTTCACAGCATTGGAGTGTGTTGAAGCCTTTCCAGATGGATGAAGGAGACAGATGAGCATTGCCTGAGCTGGGGTAGGATGCACCAGGATTCCTGCCCGTGTGCTGGGCTGCACCCCCAGATTGTGAGCAGCAGCTCAGGGAGGGGATCCTGCCCCTCTGCTGGGTGAAGGGGAGACCCCCCTGCAGCCCTGATCCAGCTCTGGGGCAGCAGCCCAAGAGGGACGTGGAGCTGTTGGAGCGAGGCCAGAGGAGGCCATGGAGATGCTGCAAGGGTCTAAAAAGCAAAGGCAGAGCAAGGGAGGGCTCCCAGGAGGTACAACAGGCAGGAGCACCTCTATCATCTCTAAACCTTCTCTGTCCCCCTGCATTAACCTCTTGCATCCTCTTCCCAAACACAACCAACAGAGGAGCATAGCCCTCTCCAGCAGGTCGTTGCTTTGAGCAGCAGGGCTGTTTGCAGCAGCAAGCTCTTGCTCAAGAGACCATCTCAATAGCATTTCCTTTCAGTGGAGCTCACGGGTTGTATTTGTTACCCCTTTCCCCCCCATGTGAGCAAATAAAATGTGTTGCAACGACTCTCGGAGACAGGGAATGACATGTGGATCTCTGGCACCTTCCTGCTGAATTCTTTCGGTGAAGGAGTCTGACCCTTCCCAGTTCATGCATGCGTGTGATAGGAGGGGAACATCTGCACCAAGGCAGCCTCTTTGCATGTAGAAAACCACCCACAAAGTGTCTTCTCCCATCACCTTTCCCCAGCCACGGTCTCCTAGAGTCCATTGTGAGCCGTGGCGCCTATTCCTTGCACCAGGTTTGTCCCCATCACTCATCTTCTACACAGAAACTACTCCCTCCGGCCATGAAAATCAAGTCACGGCACACTTGCAATGTGATGATCTGAGAACAGAAGGGTTACGAGCGCTTGGGAAAGGCTGGGTTTGAAACCCAGGTGAGATTCAGGAGGGGTAGTGATAAAACAGAGATGATTTGCGGGCAGTGGGTGAAAGATGATCGGTGCTGTGGGTGTTATTTTGCCTGCGCTAAGCCTCTTCAATGTGATCCGTGGCTGCACACCAAAGGGGGAAGCTGGGGAACAGCTCATAAGCTGGCACTTCCCAACCACACCAAGCATTTCCCTGGATATTAACCAACAAAGGACCCCCGAAACCCCCAAATTTGGGAGAAACGTCCTCAAAAAACGATGCCGAAAGCATTTTCCCAACATCTAGCAGTGGAAACGGGGAGATAACACGGCAGGAGAAAACAAGCCGTGCTATTACCAGGAAGATTAATTACAAGTGCAATAATATCCAGGCCTTCTGATGAAATATTTTACAGTCTATTGCCCTCAGGAGAGCAGCTGCTTTCACTGATTTATTTCAACCCTCACATTACGCAGATACGTTATAGACGTCTTCAGAGATGCCCCGGTGTTATTTGCCCCCTGACAGCAAATAATAAACTCTTTCTCAGCTATATAACATTGCTAAGGAAGCCCTTGACGTGACTAGGAAAACATTGAGGACAATTAAGTCACACGGCACTCAGAGCCCTGTGGGAACGGGATAAAGCTCTGCTCCAGGACTCGGATAGCATGAGAAAGCCTGGTTCAAACGGAGTAGCAAGCGTCGTGGAGGTAGTCCTTATTAAAGATCTCCTGGTTAAAGATCCTCTGGGGTCTCTCTATTATGTTAATAACAGTTCAAGCCAACTTTACTGCTTCCAGAGGAGCCCGTTAGCACAAAAGAGGAAGGGCCCAAGGGAATGCAGGCTACCCAGTTTCATTCAGTGTAAGGAAAGGGGGGGTGTTGATCACACATCTTTTGGGGTCCAGGTAAATTTGGTGTTTCTCTTGCACCCCTGCTTTCAGTCTCCCTGGATGGAGCGATGTCGTGGGCAGAGGTTGCTGGGAGGTGGGCATTAGCATGGGGTTCCCACGGTCAAAACAAGGGGATGCAGGGAATGTGGGGAGGTTTCCAGCCCAGATGGCCTCCTCCATCCTGCCCTTGGCTCCTCATCTGCAATTAAACAGGCAGCTTTTTTCCCTCATTGCAGTTCTCCTGCCTCTGCTGTGTTTGTTTCTCCTCACCAGCTTACCATAGTATCATAGAGCAGTCCGGGTTGGAAAGGGCCTTAAGGCCATGAACCTGCTCTTCTTCAACCCTGCAGTCTCCTCATCTCCTCCACACAGCAAAACCCCCTTAAATCATCTGATAACCATCAAGGCACCTTAATAGAACATGAGTCCTACCCCACCTAACTCAGACGCCACATGCAATTCCTCTCTTTGCTGTGATGTATGATGGCATGGAAGTCCAAGTACCTAGGATCACAGAATCACAGAACTAGGGTTGGAACTGGATGAGCTTTAAGGTCCCTTCCAACCCAAACCACACTGTGATTCTACAATCAACATCTACCTTCATGTGACCATCTTCTTATTTGTAGGGTCCCTGCAGTGTCTGAGCACTAGTCTGCTGGCTCCATGCTTACACCCTTGCTCTGCACTCGTGTGTAGTAGATGGCCATGGGTGAGGAGAAACCACCATAAAGGTGACCCTGTAACTCCAGGTTTAGGCTATTCCTAAAGCATTCAGCACTGCAAGCTTCTTGTCCCAAAGGGAATGACTCCTCTCTGTGGCAATGGCAGCATCATCCCCTCAATCCCCTTTACCAACATCACAAACCCGAAGCGAAGGGCAGCGCACACACACACCTCCGATGCCGGTTTTTGCCTCCTCCTGCTTCCCAATCCCTGCGATGCTGGAACAGATCCCTGCAAAACCACTTTGGTTGGAAAGCTGTTGTCAGGTCACGCTGGAAAGTCTGCAACACTTTGCAAATTGTTCTTGCTGGAGGGTGTACAATAACAGTGCCGTTACTCACAAACCCCATCCAAGCAGATTATGCTCGGCACAGGTCACATCTCCCCCACCCACAACAATATTCCAAGGGGGGAAAAAAAAAAAAGAGGTGGAAAAGGAATTGTTAAACACGAGCTGGAGATGACAGTGAAAAATTTACCCCGAACTGTGTATATTTTTATGGAGGAGGGTTATCTATCCATCCATCATCACTTACTAGCACAGGAAAGAGCCTGGGAGTATTAAGGTATTTATATCTTGCATGGGTAGTTAAAGAGAAGAAATACCCTTATGGATGTAGGGCTGTCCTTAATCCCTCCCTTTCCTGCCCTTACGTGCCCATCATGAACACTGCATAAGGCTCTCACCTCACCTGTTTTAATTACCTCTATTAGGGAGAAATAAACAGAAGCGGCTCTTTAGCACCAGCAACAATAAAAGGAGGCTCAAGCAATTAGTTCAGGTGTACAAAACTACTGTGTCAGAGCAATCCCATCTCTGTGTGCCTGCCCCATCCCTGGCAGTGCTCAAGGTCAGGATGGATGGGGCTTGGAGCAAGCTGCTCTAGTGGAAGGTGTCCCTGCCCATAGCAGGGGTTGGGATTGGGACTGGATGGGCTTTAAGGTCCTTTCCAATCCAAACCATTCCATGATTCTTAAAGCAGAGGCAATAACCCTGCCTTTGTCTCAAAGGGACGCAGGGATCCAGAAGGGAAAAGTGTTCATGACATAGGGATGTTATCTATGAAATAGCAGCAATCAGGTTAACAACAAGGTGAGTAATGAGCTCATATATAAAATGTGCTATGGGATTGCAAAATCCATGTCTTGGATATTTATGTCTCTATTCCCCCCATAGCTCAAACTGGATCCTGGACTCCTTATTCAATCAGAACTCAGCAATTTTCAAATCCAGTATTGAAGAGGAGAGGTGGCTCTTCCTAAAAGCCACGTTCAACATCTCACCCTGTGTGCCTGTATTCAGTGCAATCCCCACTTGTCCAGCATTTTGGTGAGCTAAACGCAACAAGTACCAGGACCCATGGGAAATTAGAGGGGGTTTTTATTCCATTTTCCCTTTTTTTTTCTTCACATTTACATTTTCTCTTCCCCCACCCTGTCTTGGACCGCTCAGCATCAATGAAACACCTCAAGGTGCAGGAACAGAACAAAGACATAATGGAGTCACCCCGGAGAGGGTACCCCTTTTGTATCCTCTGTGCAAGAACCTTACTCCTCAGCACATCCTGTCCTGCTGATGGACAGCAGTTGGTGTCTTGAGGCCATTCCAAGCCATGACTGCCTGTTCCTGGGTCTGCAGCATGGATATGGGGCTCTGGAAGGGGCTCGGGTTGGAAAAGCTGGGATCTGATGCCTGGAATGACTGGAGGAAGACCCAATCCATGGAAAGCCATTGGCAGCTGGAGATGAAAGGTGTAAGAAGGAGCCAGGGCTCGGAGGTGTCCCCACATGAGCCTCAACCACTGGGATGGAACCAGGACATCCCTTAATATGTGACCATGAGTACATGTGTCCAGGGGCTGGGGGAGACATCCCTTCCCATGCCAGTGCCTGAAGGGCTCACCAAAGAGCAGGGCATAGGGAGCCCCATGGAGCACATGTGTTGGCTCCTGAAGATACCACGAGACCCCACAAAACTCATGATGTCAATGACAGACTTGTTCCAGGGTGCCTACAGGGAAGATGGAGACTTCCTTTTGACAAGATATCCCATTGAAAAGCTAAGGGGTGATGGGCACAAGTTACTGCTGGGAAGATTCCCAATGGACACAAGAGGGAAATGTTTCCCAATGAGAACAAGCAGCCATTGGAATAATGTCCCCAGGCAAGTGGTGACTCCCCAGTGTTGGACACTGTTAAGACTGGGCTGCACAGGGTGCTGGGCATCCAGTCTGGGTCATGCTTTGCCAGGAAAGGTTGGAGCAGATGATCCTTGAGGTCCCTTCAACCTGGGATTCAATGATAGACCCCTTTGAGCATTAGGGCAAGGAAACAGCAGCTTCTGGGCACCATCTGCTTCAAGTCCATGCTTTGCATCAGCTCCTGAACACCTTCAGCATCTTGAAGTCTCTTGTGAGAGACTCTGGGGCACTGGACTGGGTGAGGTTTTGCCTTCTTGTTGAGTCAGGTCAGAATCAGGCCTTGGGTCTTCAGAGGAGTTTCTAAATATCCACAAGGTTCCAACAACATCAATTTCCTCTCAATCAGCGTTTCCTTCTCTGCTGCTCTGCCCTTTCTGCCTTTCCTACATCTCCAGCCCCTGCAGCCTCATAAAGCATTGAAGGAGAAGGGTCCTGCCTGGTTGAATGACAGGAAATCGCTGCCGTTTTTCACCTCTTTAGCCCAAGGAGCTGCCCTCCAGGCATCCATCAATGGGCAGCTGCACCTTGGCCCTTCCAGCCCCATCCCCAGAGAGGTCTTGGTGCCAGCAGCAGTGCAGGGAAGAAGCCAAGCTCTTCGTTTAGAGTGGCACCAGGAGCGCTGCATCTCCAGCCGAGCCTCAGCATCACCTTGGCAGTGCAGTGAGGGCTGCAGAGCACTCCAGGCACCCCCCAAAGGTTGGCAGCCACACGTTTGAATGTGTTTAACCTGGTTTTGGACACATCACCCCTTGTCCCATCGTGGTTTACCAGGTGTCAGCACCGACATCCCTGGGATACTGCCGTGCTTTGGCACCTCTCTGATGGATTTGGACCACAAAAGCCCTAAGAAGGGCTCGTAACTCCCATACATCTGTATGGGGAGAGTTAACAGGAGCTTTGTGGCAGAACATAAAGGCAGGACTTAGAAATGTCCATCAAGTTTTGTCTTCTTCCTTCATCATTTAAGAGGAATAATGAAAGGCAAAGACCAGCACGTTGGGTGAAGAGCCTCCAACCTTGCTAAGGGCATCATATTGTTATTTTTGGGGTGGAAAAACGCAATTCCCTCTAACCCAAACCATTCTATGATAGTTGTGATCAGCATTCATAGGATTGCAGACATGTTGGGCTTGAACAACACCTGAAGCTAGTCCTGCTGCACTACCTGGTTTGAGGAAAGCTCCGTGGCTTCTCTCCTTCTCCATCACCACCACCACCAAACAGAGGGCATGGATGGTGGCGAGAAATCACACCCAACCATTGAGCGAGTAACAGAAGAATTAGAACCCACAACCCAACCACATCACCTCGTCTCTTGTAGTTTGTGGAGAGGATGCTCCAGCCCTTGGGTTTCCAGGTGTGGTCCAGCTTGTTTCCTCACTTCCAAGATGGTTCACTGCACACACAGGTCTGTGCAACACAAAGATGCTGAAGCATTTCCAAGTGTTCCCAGCACTCGTGCCGTTCAGAACAAGAAACCAAAGGCACCACTGGTGGAGGTAAGGAAGGAGGTATCACACCCTAGCTAGCAGGTTCTGCCAGGGCACTGCCTGCACCAGGAGCTGGAGGCTGGTTTTGGGGAGCCATCTGAGTTGTGAAGGCACAGTATAACCCTGGAGAAAGAAGGCAAACTGTGCCCTTGGGTAAGTGGAACCTGTAGCTCTTAACTAGGGAAGCTCTGCAGGAATGGGTCCACGTGTGCTGCTCCTCCCAAGCTGTTCCTATGGCTGATAGGGAAAAATGAATCTTAGAGGAAGATTTATCTCATCCTAAAGTGGGCACTCCCTTGGCTTCAAGGCCAGGTTGGACACAGGGGCTTGGAGCAAGCTGCTCTAGTGGAAGGGGTCCCTGCCCGTGGCAGTGGTTGGAGCTGGAGGAGCTTTAAGGTCCCTTCCAACCCAAATTCCATGGTTCTAGGGGACCTCGTGGTCACGTCTCTTCATTGACTCAAACTGGAGCCCACAGCAACCAGGTCTGCAGCACAGACAGCCCTGCAGACAAGCTCCTTCCCTTCAGCCTCAGTGTCCTCACCCACCGTTAGGAGATGGGGCTGGGATGCTCCTTTTACCCAGCCAATAGCCAAAAGCAGTTCAGTTGCTCAACACCCCGAACACTACTAGAAGAGCTCTTGGAGCAAACCCCACTATCCAGGCCTGGATTCCACCCATGCAGCCACCATCCAGCCATGTGGAGATGCCCGTCTGCTGCAAGGAAACCACAAGGACAGGAGACCAAAACCACTTCAGCAAAGGGAGATGGTTCTTTGTGGTTTAGTGATGCTGCAGTAATCATTTCCATATGTTTAACCATCCTTTGCAAGCATCACTTCCATCACTCCTACCTGACTTCCCAATTGCTTCCCTACTGCTGAGGATGGGGAAGGAATCCAGTTCCCATCCTCTCCTACTGGAAACCAGCCCTGAGCACAGCTCAGCACTCAGGACTCGCATCACTTTATGGGCTCCTTGGTACCATGAAGCTGATGGCAAGGCTCAGAGCTTACTGGAGCAGGCTCCTGGTTAATCCAGGCCTGGACTTTCCTGGCAGGCAGGGACCCGGGGGCAGCCAGGAGAGGAAAGTTGCTAAATATAAGCCCCAAAGCATCCTCAGCCTCCCAAAAGTGTCAAAGAAAGAGGCACGTGGATGACCTGGACTATTCATAGACCTGGACTCAATGGAAACATGATGGAGCTCAACCAAATTCCTGCTTCCAACCCATCCAGCTGCACTCAGGCTGTCACCCAAGCAGTGTGGCAGCAGCCAGAGTCCTTGGCTCTGACTTACCCAGGGTCAGAACCTAAACTATAGCTGAGTCCCATCCCTGGCAGTGTTCAAGGCCAGGTTGGACACAGGGGCTTGGAGCAAGCTGCTCCAGTGGAAGGGGTCTCTGGGTTGGAACTGGATGAGCTTTAAGGTCCCTTCCAACCCAAACCAGGCTGATTCAATGAAAAGCAATTGTGGGTCATTGATAGAAACCATCAAGAGAAGCAGCCAGCAGCACACAGCAAGGAGCTGCTTTCAAGTCCAGTGGTGGATGGGTTTATTCCCAGAGCTCACTGCTGATGCTCCACAGAAGGTCCCACACTTCAGAAGGAAACGGTACCACATTAATTCCTGCGCCATTGCACTGCTCTACGAGTGATAATCCTCCTTTTATCACGTGTTCTCCTCCCAGGAGGATGCTGATATGGGATGCTGCGCTTCCAGGGACGACCAAGTTAACTGGGTTTAAGATGTGTGAAACTTAAAATCCACTGGGGGAGGAAAGAACAGGAACCTCTTCCCAAGCTTTTCATTGAATTCTTTAGGAATTGCTGCTATGGGTGATTTAGATGAACAAAAACATGGAGCTGGGAAAGAGCCTGTGTGACCACCCTCGGCTGCTGAGACAGCAGCGTATTGGTATGGGACATCCTCCTGGGATGGTGTAGCACAAGCTAGGGGAACAATGGGATGAAGAACAGCTTTTGGGAATAGAAGCTGGGACAATGGAGATAAACCATGCCATGGGTGGTGGTGGCAGGAATGGAACAAGCAGCACCAAGGAAGCTGTCCATATAGCACCTGTCAAGCAGGGCACTGGGACCAGTTTGGGCTCCCCAGTACCAGGGAGATGGGGAGAGAAGGCAGGGAGGCCACCGAGCTGGTTGGGACTGGAGCTCAGGGCAATGGGGTGCAGTGAGAGCAGAAGGCAAAGGGGGATTTTATCACTGTCTGCAAATCCCAATTGGGACACTGTGGGGATGAAGAGAGGCTCTCATGGGAGATGCTCAGTGATGAGAAGAGTCATCAGCCCAAGTCATTCCCATTAGGAGCAGCTTTTTCCCATGAAGGTGGTCAAACAGTGGAACAATGGCCCAGGTTAGGGCATCTCCATCAATGAAGGTACTCAGACTTCAAAGCTGGTCCTTCCAGCAGTGATTACTCTCTATGTCTTTGGCTGCTCTACAGCCTCCAGCAGCAGGGATTACAGACTCCTTGGATCACCTCCTCTCATATTTTCTACCTCTATTGTTCTGCATTTTACCCTAAACCACACCAAGTGCACATTTGCTGTGCGCGGATGCATTTCTGCTCACACCATGGCAGCAGATACAAGCATAGAAACGATCCCTTTCCTGCTCTCTTCACATCCTATCTTGATAATGCTTTGCCAGAGATGCACCTCTTGGCAACAGCATCACCTCTGGCTCCTGCCCCACACGTGATGGGGATCCTCTCAGCTCCTCTCCCACCACTCAACCCCACACAGAACCACTTCACATTTCTCTTTTGGAAAACAGTTTTCCCCTTAGAAATGCAGCTTCAAATTCCACTGGTAGCTTGAAAATCCCATCTGAGACCCATTGGACACAGAGAGCTGTATCTGTTTCTATAAGGTATCAGTTTCATCGAGGGAAGGAGGTGTACACAAGATTGATGGTGTCCATGTGACAAATGGGCATGGACATGGAATCATAGAATGGTTTGGGTTGGAAACGACCTTAAGATCATCCAGTTCCAACCCCCTGCCATAAGCAGGGACACATGTCCCAAGCCAAATTCACACCTCATCATAACAGCTTATTAACCAGCAGGTCAAGGGCTTGAGTAGCAACCCCACTGTGTTGCAACCCTCATATGGCCATGGGAAGCTCGGGAGATGGAGGTAAGGGGGGTATCTAAAGCCTTATCTGCTTTAGATAAGGAGACTATTGTGGCTGCTCACAGAAGATGCTGTGCAGATTTTCCTCTTGCTCTTTAGAAAGTGGGACAAGAGGCATTTCGGTTCGGGTTCCAAAAACACATGAAATGTGCTTAGCCACAGGATTGGGGATGCATCCACTGCTTTCTAATGAGCTCCCCCATGGGAGCAGCACCGAGAGCCTGTTTGGGAGCTGTGCAGGGGCCTCCTCCTCCAATCCCAAGCAATAAGGAAGGATAAAGCATCACTGCGCTGGACAAAAAAATACAGCTCCACTCCAGCTCCAAAACCCTTTTGGCATCACTTGCTAAGTTGAATTTTATCTGCAAACGTTTTCAGCTCCATCCCATTGGGAATCCTGATTTTTCCAAGACTTACCAACAGGAAATCCCTGAGCCGGAGGGTTTAGTTGTAATGAACTTATTGTATATTCAAGCACTGAACGTCAATTTGGATTACTGTGTCAAACATAAGCACTGAGAGCATGCAACCGTACCCTGGGGTCACCCGTCAGGAACTCCAGACTGAAACTGGCCAGATAGAGACCAGCACAGCCTTGATTTATATCTTTCCCTGTGCAAATAGAACAGCTAAAACCGAATAAACCTGCTGCATCTTGGAGATGAGCCCCTTCCTGTTCTCCCCAGCGCCTTCATCCACTGTGCATGGGCTTCCTTGGCTGGGGATGCTTCATTAGAGGCTGCCCAAAGAGCCCAGGTGTGGTGGGAGGCCGAATCCCTCTATTAGTGCATGTCTAAATCACTGCCACTTGTGTGGCTCTGGGAGCCCATAGTCCCAGGCACAATCAGGATTCCCATCCGCACACACACTCAGCATGCGCAGGTGAAAACAGTTTCTCCCCAGTCTTGGGCTAAGGATACACTGGGATTCATCCAGAGCATTGGATGCAAGAGGAGAGGTGCATAGGGGAAGGAGGGATAATTTACACCTTCCTCTCCAGGCATGTGGCCACAGGGCCTGCAGGCAGCTCATGCCCATCTGCCTGCCCATCCATCCATCCATCCATCCATCCATCCATCCATCCATCCATCCATCCATCCCCTTTTCTCTGCAGCCCAGGTGCAGACACAAGCAGGAAGGCTGGAACCAGAAAGCTGAGGATGTCCATTGCTTTCTCATGCTCCATCCCAAGCAATCAGGGGGGGGAGCTGGTCCTCTTCTGCTGCCCACTACTCACTGCAACCATGGAGCAGCACCCATGGGGCACACAGAGTGGGCTTGGCTCTGCAGAAGGGGTAATAACATCACATGGGGATGAGAAAAGGAATCCTGCTAAGAGGATGCCAAGTGGAAGCTCAAATCCCAGGTACAAGTCACGCTCTGGGTCTTTAATTCCAAAGCAGGAGACAGGAATCAGATGCAAATGCACCATTACAGACGTTCTCTAAAGAAATGGCTTTGCTAAAGTTGTTCAGGCTGCCTGTTTGGTTGGTAAAGTTGTGAAGGCCAAGTTGGATGAGGCTTCGAGCAAGCTGCTCTAGGGAAAGGTGTCCCTGGATGGCAGGGGTTGGAACTGGATGAGCTTTAAGGTCCCTTCCAACACAAACCAGTCTGAGATTCTATAGAAAGACCTTTAAGATCATCAAGTCCAACCATTACCCCAGCACTGCCAAGTCCACCACTAACCCATGTCTAAGCTCCACATCTAAATGCCTTCTTAATCCCTCCAGGGACGGTGACTCCACCACTGCCCTGGACAGGCTGTTCCAGTGCTTGACAACCCTCTAATGCAGATGCTGAAAAGCTTTGGGTCTCCTTTGCTTTGGCAGGTAACGAAGGGTCGACTGCGTCTGGTTTGCTTCTGATGCTGAAAATCACAGCAGTGGCGGAGGTCCAGAGATGCTCAGCCAAAGAGCAGGAAAATGCTGCTCCACTCCTCTGGTCCCAACTTGACAAACACTCACTTGAGGCACAAATACTCTTCACTAATGCTGGAAGCTCCACTGCACTGAGCAGCCCGGTGTTAATCAGCTCACATCCTCCGGTGCCTCGTATCTGGCTAACGTCAGGGCAGGGAGGATTAAAGCTTCCCTCTTGAGCCATCTGCAGCTCCCAGCAAAGCTGACAGCATCTTGGCCTTGTCACCCAGGACAAATCCTACCCCAGCTGAGCAAGTCTCCTCCGTGGACAAAGGAGCAGCCAAACAACAGCCTCGTGTTGTCACACCGTGTGCGGCTGACAAAGTTATCGCTGTTAAAACAAGCTGGAGCCAAACCAACAGGGTCCTCCACCGACTCCAGATGAGAGCATTTCCTGCTATCACAGGGGGAAAGGTTGCTAGAGATACACGTAGGAGTAAAGGTAAAGGGTTTGGGGCAGGTAGTGGAGCTGCACTTGCTTTGATCAGTATTTAAGGTCTGGAAAAGGTGATCTGTAACAGGAGGGCTCCATCCAGCAGGTGACAAGTATGAAACCCAAAGACTGGATGGCAAAACTGGATTAGGTAGATGATAAAGGTGCAATAAAAGAAGGGAGCTTGAGAGGAGCTCTTAGGCAGAAGCTCTTCCCTGTGAGGGTGCTGAGGCGCTGGCACAGGGTGCCCAGAGAAGCTGTGGCTGCCTCATCCCTGGCAGTGTTGAAGGCCAGGTTGGACACAGGGGCTTGGAGCAAGCTGCTCTTCTGCCTAAGAGCTCAGCTCAGTCTCCCCTCGGGCAGGTTCAAGCCATTCCCCCTGGCCTGGCCCTACAGGCCCTTGTCCCAAGCCCCTCTCCAGCTTTCCTGCAGCCCCTTCAGGCACTGGAGCTGCTCTCAGGTCTCCCCTTCAGGAGTCTTCTCTTCTCCAGGCTCACCCAGCCCAGCTCTCTCAGCCTGGCTCCAGAGCAGAGCTGCTCCAGCCCTCACAGCAGCTCCGTGGCCTCCTCTGGACTCACTCCAACAGCTCCATGTCTTTCTTATGCTGAGGACAGCAGAACGCACGCAGTGCTCAAGGAAGAGCAGGATCACCTCCATGACCTGCTGCTCACGCTCCTTTTGATGTAGCCCAGCACAGGGGTGGTTTCCGGGCTCACACACACATTGCCCTAACTGGGTTTATTGCTGCTCCTCCCAGCTTTGGTTTAAACTGTGAAACAAAGCAGGACCTCAGTGAGACTACCACGAATCCGAGATGTTATCACAACATCTGCACTGTGTCTGGCAGATGCCCCATCTCTCTGCTGCGAATCCTTCCCTCTTGGTCCCACACAGGGCACACAGAACTACAGCCATAGAAAACAGACGTGCATAAGGGCTCCTCTGTCTCTCTGCCAGCATGCTCATGTCTCCAGTTAAACCATGGAGGATGGATCGGGTTGCTGTGAAATTTCACCATCATTGCAAATCTGCAGGGAGAAGATTACAATGAGAACAGGATTCCCAAAGCCAGGAGCCATGTTCTGAGCAGGTCAGAGGAAATCACAGAGGACAACCCCAAACTCTCTGCCTAACTTCAGACCAACAACCATAGCCAGGGTCCTGAAAGCAGAACAGTAAAACAAGGGCTGAAAAGAAGGGATAACAGACTTCTGCTGCAGAGTTTCACTGAGGAAGGGCAACGAAGTCCATGAGCATCCTCCATTAGGATATACTCTGCAAGGAAAAGATTTTCTTTCCCCAAAGTGCCTCCATCACTTGTAGCATGTGCAAGTCTCGGCTGAAAACAGAAGTACTTGGCATCAGCAGCACTGGCAGCAATGAAGCAGCCAGCAGGAGGGATACTGGCTTCTCCAATGGAGAAGGCCAAGGAGACTCACAATCAGCAGAGCTGTTAAGAACCAGAGCTGGGGTTAGAGTCTGGGTAGGGATGGGTAAAGCAGCCACCACACCATGCTGCCATTATCTGCTGCCTTCATAGAACGGCTTGAGTTGGAAGGGACTTAAAGCTCCTCCAGCTCCAACCCCTGCCCCGGGCAGGGACCCCTTCCACTAGAGCAGCTTGCTCCAAGCCCCTGTGTCCAACCTGGCCTTGAACACTGCCAGGGATGGGGCAGCCACAGCTTCTCTGGGCACCCTGTGCCAGCGCCTCAGCACCCTCCCAGGGAAGAGCTTCTGCCTAAGAGCTCAGCTCAGTCTCCCCTCGGGCAGGTTAAAGCCATTCCCCGTGTCTTATCCCTACTTTCTGACAGATTTCAGCAGCAGCAGAGCTGACACCTGACAATTCCCGAGTGGAAAACCAGTTTTCATATTACTGAATGGAAAACTAAAACCTTATAAAACATCAAACCCAACCCTGTTACCCCAATGATACCTGGGTGGTCTCTGCAGCTCTTCATAGAATCAGCCAGGTTGGAAAAGACCTTTAAGAGCATCAAGTCCAACCATCTTCACTTTACTCTGCTTCCCACCAGCAACTCCACGCCACGGACAGCCTCCTCCCAGGACCTATGCAGCAGACTCCTGTTTGAGAGGAACATCACCTCTTTAGGTGGACCCATGTTGTTAGTTCAGATCAGAGTGCTGCGGGAGGAGCAGGGATGTCTCCCTGATGAGGGAACACGGTGTTTCCACTATCCCTAAAGCTTTGCAAATCCATGTCTCCAGCCCCACTGAAGCCTGTAGCTGCTTTTGCAGCTGCATGCCATCATTCTGGAAGGAGAGTGAAACAGAACTGCGTTACCATCTCGTGTGAATCAGGATTTGGAGCCAGCAAAGCAGCCAGGTCTTCAGCACATCCTCTTTGCCCAAATATTCCCATTCGGATCGATATGGGCTCGATGAATGATGAGTCAAGGAGTGTTTTTAGGGCTGGGGAAGGACACCATGGTTGAAATCAGGCTTGGAAGGAAAACAAACAGAGAGGAGCCATGAAGAGAAGACACACGAGTGGAGAGATACTAATCGGTTTTATTTTATAAATACAGATGAGCTTTCCTGCAATTACCAACATGGTTTGAATGTGGCATTTCCTAGGGGATATTCTGGGTTTGCTTCAATACCTGCTCAAGCAAGGAGAAGCCAACGCTGTTGCGCTTGCTAGAAAAATAGAGTGGGATACGCTCTTCCAAAACTAATACTCTCAAAAATGTCAGGAATTCCTGGTGAGGGGAAAGGATTGCAATGAAATGTGGTCTCCACTTGAAGACATTCGCAGACATTTAACAGTGTCACAGCTGTGCAGGAACTGAAGGGCTCTTGCCAGTGGAAAGCACGCTGTGATACATCATCTCACCTTCAAACCTACTCTTTGCTTCTCTCCCACTATGCTCTTTTCAAAGCTGTTTGGGGGGGGGGGGGGGGGGGGAAGAAATAAACACAAAGGCAGCAGCTATGAGGTGGTTGGAGGGGGTTCAACCCCGTCCTCACAGCAATGAGACGTTTGTTAACACTTTAACTAGCCCCACGACAGCATCCCCCTGCACACCAGCTTCCAGCTGGGAAGTGGTTAAGAGTGGAAGAGAAACACAGGGACAAGTTTAGGGCTACTAAAGATACATCCATAGGAAGCCCCGTCACAGACTCATGCGGCAGATGCAGGAATCAACCATCGTGTCTGACACATCAACCAGTACAGGGTTCAAACAGGAACAGGACATCGGGGGGGGGGGGAAATGACTTCATTTGGTTGGGTGCAACCTGAGAAAATCTGAAACTAGTGATAAAAAAAAAATCCCAAACCCCACTGATGCTCTATGGACCTAATCTCACACACGGCTGAATTGCACGGAGATGCTCCATGCTTGCCTACGAAACACAGCGGCTTCACATCTACTCTTTGGGTTGCCTTGAAAAGTCACCACCACACAGAAGCTAATGCCTTTCTGTCATAGAGGAAAAGAGAAGAGGGTGCCTACAAACAGGTCTGTGCTGCTCTGAGGTCCTGCAACTGACCCAGTGTTGCCCAGTTTCACCTAACATTATAGTGCTATCAGAAGATGGTAAGATAACGTCACAGGACAGAGTATCTTATGCCCACTTCATGAGTAAGTGGTGTGCTTTCAGGTGTTCATTTCTTCCTTATCTACACCAAAGCACAGCAGGAGCTTCCTACCTATCTCTCCTCCAAGATCATGTCGATGCTTTATGCTGCTGCAGCATTTCCTTTAGGGAAGCTCTTCCTGAGGTTGGAACTAAGGAGCTTATTCAGGGGACAAGATACTCATGAATGCATCCATGCCCAAGTCTGCATCTGAAATCATGGTCAATGACTTACACAATAGAGGCTTCTGCTTCTGTTTCCACCTAGCACATCCTACCGGGACAGACCAAAGACCATGAATCACTGTAGCAAGGCTTGATCCAGCAACACAACTGCAGACACAACCCTTAAAAGCTAACAGAAGAAATGTGAATACAGTTTTAATACAATCATTAAGGTGTTACCTGGAAAGATGCATATTCTAGAACAGTGCTATTATTATGCATATTGGTTCTCACATACATGTCTTGCTTTGACAACAGATAGTTGAGGTTATACATATCCACATTTGAAGAAGTTAATTTAGGCTAGCCTTATGTGAAGTTAGGAGAAAGACTAGGTCATTGGTTCAAAAGAAAGCATAGACCAGGGAGGGGGGGGGAAGCCAGGCATGAAGAAGTGGTGTTTATTCTGCTATATATCTTTATATTTGAGAGCTCAAACCCGAGCCCCAATTCTTGGGTATACAATATAGAAAGCAAAGAGCAATGAAATCCCAACTGAAACAAATACCAGGAATCACTAAAGAGGCTGCAAATTGCTTTCCCATTAGTGCAGCTGAACACGTGCCAGTGGTAACCTACCTAACAGCAAAAGCACACCTCCAGCAAAGCACTGGAGGTTTCTTCCTTTAAAATACATATGGTTAAAAGGGTATTCATTGAGATGAATGATGCTGAGTGCCTCCTTCCTACAGATTCCACAGATTTGCCTAATTCCAAAGTGCTGACGGCATTTTCAGGCTGGGTTTTATTATGAAGGCTCTTGTGAAGTGCCTCACATGGCACATGGACCCCATTAGACACCTCAAAAGGCGGCCACTGAACCCCACTTAGTGCATTTGTTAGGTCTCTACTGATGAGATTGAAGTGGGGAAGGTTCAGGCTGAGACTTATATGGAACCTTGGAGGTGATTTAGTCCTCAAGGCTTCTATTGGTAGGAACAGTATGAAGGAGGAGGGAAAAGGAGAAGACTAAATGTCATTTTTGATTCATCAGGTGCAAGGAAACTGCAGCTATCACGGAGGTGCTCATTCTCTGGCAAGCTCACATCACCAACTGAAGACCCATCAGTGCAAACGAGAACTTGAAAGGCTACAGAGCACAGCCAGGAGAAAGCTGTCCAATGGTAAAGAGAACAAATATCCATGGTATTTCTGGAACACTGATTACATTGCTCAAGAAAACACAGGAGGACATGGGAGAAGGTAAAGAGATCTTACCATAAATGTGCTTTTAAATTAACTTCTTTCTTCTGAAAAGGATTAAAATAAATTTAAAGAATAATCATGAACAAATACCCATAGAAGGGGCCTGATCAGCACTAAAAGGTGTTTTCAGGAAAGCCTTTATAAATGGATTCCAATGCCTAAAAAAACCAACCCCCCCAAACCAAACCTTCCAACAGATTATAAATACCATATAAGAGGACTGGAAGCAGAATCAAAATGTACCTGGGCTGTGAATATACCATGATCCTGTGTTATCGTGCTCAAGTCCATTTGTCTACCACCATAGGAAATAGCTTTAGCTGGTTTTATTTTTCTTTTTGATATAATTAATATAAAGAATAAGTGCAATTTCATCTCTATTCCCACATCACTGATTTCACCTCCATGTCTGCTATCAACCCCCTGGTCCCAAGCTCACTTGTCCGAACTCTTCCTTGGCCTGCGGAAGCTGGACATGTTCTCATTCAGTGCATAGATCCTCCGAGAGAACTCCTCGAACTCCCCTAGGACTTGTTCATCACACTCCACCGCCACGGCGTGTTCCACTGGGATGGAGTTAAAGTCCTCGAGCTGATCTCCCGAGCTGAACCCCGTCGCTTCCAGCCCCATGATCTCCTCTGCTTGCTCCACGGTGCAGCAAAGGATGGGGTTGAGCGCGGGGCGGAACTCACAGGGCTGCTCGGTGCTTGTGGTGCCAGAGCACTCACCAGGTAGGAAGGCCCCATTTATTGCACTAGTACGTCCTAGGAAAGACTCCTGCTGGTCTTGGGTGCTGTTTAAGCTCCTGCTTTCTCCATTTAAACTGCTGCACAAGTTCTCACTTTTCTTGGTATTTCCTTTTGCGGAGTCCATAGAGGTATCCAAGGAAGAAGATATTGACCCAGGATTTTTAGCTAACTCTCCTACACGGGCTGTGATGGCGACGGGCTGTGTTAAAGCAGAGTTGTAGCTAGGAGGAGGAGTTTTGTGCTGCAGTCTCTCATTTCCCGTGCTGGCTCGTTTTCTGAGTCCTTTATCTGGAGAAGGAAGCCCACTGGAAAAGCCAATATCCAACCTGCCGAAGCTAGAGCTCTGTCTCTTTGGAACGGGAATCGCACTGGATGTATGGTGTCGATCACTGGGAAAGAAGGGAAGGATAAATCACAGCTGTTAGGCACGTTCATGAGCACTACAGATGTTTAACCAAAGGCTGAAGCAATTACTTTATCACAACTCCAAGCTCCGTTTGGCCAACGACTTGTATCCTGAAGTGCTAAACCCCTAAACGTGTTTAATGCTGTCTGAACTACAGAAGACACCCCAGAGGACAGCTTTACTGAAAACCAGGAAGATCCTGTAGGAACATTTACAAAGCTCTATGGTTTGAAGTCAATCACCCAAGAAACCACCACATTATGTTAATTCGGACTGTTAACACCGTTTTATGGGACGAAGCTGTGATTTATGAATCACTACTGTTGACCGCACGTTTATGTATTTAGGGCCTGTCCTGGGCCATCATAAACTCCTCAAAAGCGAGTCTGAATCCTCTCAGAGTGACTTCTTGCAGGAGTGGACTCTCCTGACAGCTACAGAAAGGAGTAAAACCACACCAAACGTTGCTATTTACAGAGGATTCTCTTCGCCAGATCTCCTTTCCTGTGCCAATCATTCCAAAGCTTTTTGGACAAACATCAACCTCTGTTTCTTGAGGAGCACGAACTAATCAAGCTTAATTTACAAGTTTGATTTTCCTATTTAAGACGCCACTTACACCGTGTCTCAGGTTCTATAACTTGGAACATCCCCATCACATCATCTGCGGTGTGTTACGTGAATTTTCCTTCATCAGCTTAATCCTTATCCAAATATAATCACCAGGCTATATGCAAATAGTGTGCTGTACATCAACAAAAGCAACTGCTTCATTTTCCCTTCCAAACTTAAAAATAATAAAGAGTACAGCTATTCCTGATGTGCTGAATGTATAACTCCAAGATTCAACTGCTGTCAGTATGAGTCTAAGCTCCATTTAAAAAGAAACTCTTTCTGCTCAAGGCCTGACACATTTTGGGTGCTGTAATGCAGGAGAAAATCTTGGAATAGCAGTTAAGAGTAGTCCCTAGAATGGATCCTTTTCCATGTTATTTCCCTTTTCTTGTTCCCTTTTGTAAATAGGATAAGGTAGATGGCAAAAAGGCTCTTTGAGAAAAAGCAGCATCCCCATGGAAGGGCAGCATAGAGTACTGCAACTCTTAACTTTCCTCTCCCATCTCACCTCCTCCCAGGCTGCCCTTTACTAAACGCATGGAGCTTTCTTCTCTTCCATAAAGCCCTCAAATTACCCTAAGGAACAGTTGCTTTTTGGAATTACACTTGTGGACAGTGAAGTAGAGAGATAGCAGCAAAACCACTAAATTTCCCCTTCCACTGCTGTTTCAGCCCTTTATAATGCAAACTCAGCACCTGCAGCTTTGTTTGCAAAGGTTTGGAGCCTTCTTAACAGAGGTGGCAAACCAGAAAGCAGAATGTGCCACAGATGCTGACAAGTGCTGGATGCATGGTTACAGAGATGAGGCGCTGGCACACGGTGCCCAGAGAAGCTGTGGCTGCCCCATCCCTGCCAGTGTTCAAGGCCAGGTTGGACACAGGGGCTTGGAGCAAGCTGCTCTAGTGGAAGGGGTCCCTACCCGTAGCAGGGGTTGGAGCTGGAGGAGCTTTAAGGTCCCTTCCAACTTGCTCAAATTCATTCCTCTGAGGTCAGCTGCTTTAAAGGGCAAAGACAAGTATGCATAAAACTGCCTAACTGCTGAACCCCAAACTGCCTTTCAGCAAGGGCTTATCAGCCCGATGTAGGCACAACAACGTTCCTACACAGCAGAAATTTCAGTGTCTGAGTAAACCAACGTGAGAACTGTGGTTTCCAATTAGCTCAGGAGAAGCAGCTCTACAAACTGTTGTGGTGGGCATATAAATCTAAGGTCCTCTTAAAGAGAAACATGCCCACATTCCTCTGTAAATCTAGGCCTTAGAGGCAAATGGGTGAGAAATTAATTAGTCTGCGGGACCAGGAGAGCTTTTAAAGAGCTTGTTATGACAAGGCCATTCAAGCTAACACGTTATGTATGCCTGAACAATACCTCTTTAGACCAGCAGCCAAAGAAAATCTTCCCTTCCTTAGTAAGTTGAAGTGGCAGGATGATGTATACTAAGTGATCTAACAGCCTGAACGTATCAGCAATACAAAGCTAATCTCCCTCATCCACAAAATAACTTCCCAGTTAATAGAGTACATGAGGGCTGCCCCATAGGGCAGTAAAGCAGGAATGATCTTCATTTATCATGGAAGTGTTCAAAGCAATGAACTAGAACAAAAAGCACTTGCAGGCAGGATCCTTAAACTACATGCAATGAAATGGATCTTGCTTAAGAGCACAGAACCAGGTTTTAAGCTGCTGGAGACACACGTGGGCAGATTTCTGAAACCATCTATTGCTGCCAATAAATACAAATGGGATGGGTTTAGCTTCAGTCAGGAATAAATACAGGGATAATGGCCCAAATGTGGGAAAGCAGGAATGAAGTCAATAGAATGGCTTAAGTGCTTATCAAGTATTACCTAAGGCATTTAGATAAAAGTCAATATGCACAAAGGGCTTTGGAGATCAGCCATCTAAGAGGTCATTGCCCAGGCTCCTTCCACAGCCACTAGAGAAGAAACAAGTGTGGGAGAAGGGTGGGTAATAAATAATCATAGCATCATAGAATGGTTTGGGTTGAAGGGACCTTAAAGCTCCTCCACGTCCAACCCCTGCCACGGCCAGAGACACCTTCCACTAGAGCAGCTTGCTCCAAGCCCCTGCATCCAACCTGGCCTTGAACACTGCCAGGGATGGGGCAGCCACAGCCTCCTTCAAATCCCCTGTTGAGAGCCATTCATCATCAGTGGAAAGCCACCTGGTCAAGATGCCTCTTCTCAACCACAAGGACAATCTAGGCAACTAGGTGAGGCTGTGTGACAAGTGTGTATAAAGCAAATATTAGAAGATGAAGAGCTCTCTGTATACTAAGTAGACTCATGGCCAGAATCTTGCAGGCAAGTAAAACCAAACCAAAATGGCTGTAGGTACAGTGGGTTAAGCAGTTAAGTCAAGGGGTCTTCTCCTGTTCCATCACCTCCCTCCAGGTGAGAATGAGAAGTCAGGCTGAGGGGTTTGGGTCAAAAGCAATGTGTATAGAGAGGCACAGAGCTCAGAAAGCCTAGTTTGCTATTGCTCTTCGTGAAAACAGGCAGCTGATGGAGGATCTCCATTCCGTTTGCATTTTCCTTCAGGAAAAGGCTGCGCTGCTATCAGAATTCATAGCACTGCACCGAAGCAAGCCCACAGAAAGAGATGCTTTATCAGCTTCACAGCTTATGGAATTAACACAAAATATAGTAAAAAACCAAGTCACATTAGAAAACTATCATCCTATCTCCCAGAAACTTTAGAGTAAGGTATTGTCACCAGTGACAAGAGTTTGGCTTGCAGGAGCATAGTCCTTTACTCCAAGGTACAAGCTTGACCTGAATTACTAGAGTTGAGCTGGTTCAGCTTCCAGCCACAGGTAATTACTTGGTCCTTGACAGTGAGACAGCAAACTGGTGTGGACACCTGCCCAAAAAGAATGGCCTGTCACTAGTGGAGGATAAAACCTGATTTGATGAACTGCCATCAGGCCTTAAGGACTTTCAGTCATCAACTTGGATCAGCCTCGGAGTAGTTCTGTATGGGAGCAGGTATAGTTCCTATCAGGAAGCAGGAGTTCTGAATTAGAAAAGAAAAGCCTCAGATTTATTGGACAGTATAGATAAGAGAATTACATCCCCACCAACCTGAAGGCTTCAATTGCATTCAAGTCTCAAAAGCCAATTCGTAACAGCCTAACTTCAGCTCTAAGTTTTACTGGCAGCAAAACTACAAAGTAGCTGCTTTCCCCCCCAGAATATTAGTTCTCACTTGTTAATAAATAGTCCGTTTGGGCATTCTTGCAGCCCTCAGGCCCAAGATGCAGACTCCATGCTGTAAACAGGCGAGATAAAGTGATGGAAGCAGGACACAACCACTTGTGAAGCTGTTGTTTTAGCCGTCCTGGTTGGAATCTGTTTGCAGCTTCAATCAAAAAGAAAAGGTTTCTTGAGTCGAGATTCACTTGTGCTTATTTAAACTGGCTGCAAAGGGGCTCGGAGAAACTGTAAAGCACTATGAGAGACAGAATACAATTCACAGGCTCAAATATGTATCTTTTCCTCCCCGCAAAATGTTTCCTCAGAGGGACATTACTGGATCACAGCTGGTCAAAATACTAAATCTTGATTGTCTGGCCCCAAGCCAGTATCCACAGCTACAGCTCTTTGGTATGAGAATACTTACCCAAAGCAAAAAATCATAAGTTAAACACCATTTGATCTTTTTTGTTGCAAACTATGACCTCATGGCAGCAAGAACGCTCAATGAAGGTGTTTAAGTTGGTTTATAGCCATCTGAAAGGTTTGAAGCTCCAAGCGTAGCTCCGAGCCAATAGCATGTCAAGCGTGCTAAAAAGCAATAATAGTTTCTCACCTTGTGGAGATTCCTGCTTCAAGAACACACAATAGCCACAGGGCTGCAAAAGGGAGGCTGCCAGCATGAAGAGAAGGTGAAACTGGGTCTTTTGGCAGCTAAGAAACTCTGACACACGCTTTAGACAAAAAGAAAACCTTCATAAATTAAGCTACCAGGGTTTGCTCGAGTCAAATGTTCAGTTTTAGGCTCCTCTCGAAGCTAGCAGTACATGAATCAAGACTTACCTTCGAAACACTGATTTAAGCCTTGGCATGCAAGTGGGTTTGAGTCCAGCTTTTAAATGCAGGCTCAAAAGGACATCTCCCTGGCTACAGACAAGAGCTAAAGGCCTATCTCATATTTGCCAGCATTAGATGAGCCTTTTGTCTAATCTATTCACTAGGAATAAAACCTTCTTCTCGCTGCACTGCTCAATCGGTGGTGTGCTCTTTACCCGCTATTGATAATCACAAATGCTATCCCTTTACTTACACAGAGTAAATAAGCTGAAGAATAGGAGAGAAAATGAAAGAGCCTCTTCATTTAATGCAATGACCTAAAGAGTCTGACTTGTGCAAGATAAATCTGAACACGGAAAAGGGAATAAACCAAGGATCAAAATGCACAGTTTGGTCTCAAAAGCTGGAGTAAAATGTGTGCTCCAGAGTAAAAAGGATTCAAGAGGAAAGCTGCCCAGGGCCTTTTGCATCAGCAAAAGCTAATCTTAAAAATGAGCTGCTTTTCTGGAAGCCAGTGAGATTCCAGGATGAAAAAAAAGACTGGAAACAGAGAGAATTAATCCCAAAGGAAACAGAAAAGATTTGGGGACCACAACCCAGACAGCCTAAATCAACAACAACTTTGCCTCATCATCTTTCACCTTAAGAGTCAACATGCAGAGTTGATAACAGAAAAAGAAGCAGTTCTGTAGCTTCCATCACAGTGTGCGCAGGGACCAACAGATCTGTCTTGATTTTGTCTATATACAGTACAAGTAATATTGTGTAGGGGGGGGGAAGCAAAGTAAATACAGCAGAATATAGGTGCCAGGAGAGAGATGAAGAGGGAAGCAGGGCTTGTAGACCTGCAAGCTCACTGTAATAAATCAGGTGTGTTGGGATGTGAAAGCATGTATTAATCATTTCAGTGTCATGCCTGAGAAACCAAAACAACCCAGATCTCACCAGGCTGAGGGACCAGCAGCAACACAAGTACACCTCGAGGCAAAGGCACTGGACTCCACAAACCTTCAGGGGGGACAGAGGCTCGCAAAGGCTGAAGCAAAGACTGGAAAGATAAATTTGCTCTGATAGAGGCATGAAATAGATGGGATCTTCCACAAAAGCTGGGGGCAGTGTTTGCTTTTAATCTGAAGGAGTTAAAGAAACTATTCTGTACTTAAAACGAGACACTGATGCTGCGAGGGCTGGAGCAGCTCTGCTCTGGAGCCAGGCTGAGAGAGCTGGGCTGGGTGAGCCTGGAGAAGAGAAGGCTCCTGAAGGGGAGACCTGAGAGCAGCTCCAGTGCCTGAAGGGGCTGCAGGAAAACTGGAGAGGGGCTTGGGACAAGGGATGCAGGGACAGGCCAAGGGGAATGGCTTTAACCTGCCCGAGGGGAGACTGAGCTGAGCTCTTAGGCAGAAGCTCTTCCCTGTGAGGGTGCTGAGGCGCTGGCACAGGGTGCCCAGAGAAGCTGTGGCTGCCCCATCCCTGGCAGTGTTCAAGGCCAGGTTGGACACAGGGGCTTGGAGCAAGCTGCTCTAGGGGAAGGTGTCCCTGCCTGTGGCAGGGGTTGGAACTGGATGGGCTTTAAGGTCCCTTCAACCTAAACCAGTCTGGGATTCTGTGATGCTTACCAGAGGAAGAGGTTAAGTCTGAAATAACTGTGTATTCCTGTTACCCTGCATATGTAGGGGATTCAATTCCATTCCCAACTGCAGAGCAATGTCTCTATTCAAAAGCAAAACTAAGGACAATGCACATGTCAGGAGTTAAAACCAGTCCTGTTCAAAGAGAAACTAATTACAGTGTGAGTGTTGTTTTTTACCAGTGTGATTATGCTTTGACAGAACTTAAGTACGCCAAAACCCAGCTACAGTGCTAAGAAAGGAAACTGAAGACCAGCACCAACGAAACCAAACCAACCAGGCAGTGTGAGTGTATCTGTAGATAAGAAAAACCCATCATCACCACCTCATCTAGTGTGAGGCATCCCTGCCCATGGCACGGGGGTGGAACAAGGTGATTGTAAAGTCCTTTCCAACCCAAACCATTCTGTGACTTGATGCCCCTGCTCCCATGCTGCAAGTGGAGGATGATGTGGACTTACTGTACAGACTGTGGTCTGTGGGACTGGGGATAATGTAACTCACCTCCAGCATCCTGAAAACAAAAAATTCCTTCAAATCTTCATTTGAACAGCGAGTGGCCTTTAAGCTTGTTTAAATCTCTGTAATCAGATATTATCCACGACACAGTGGGCATCTGTACTCTGCTATGTGTGTGTGCTCAACTGCAAGGCCCAATTAGGGAAGTCTAGCCGGTTTTCCCCTTGAGCTAGACTCCCTGTAAAGCCCCATTTCCATGTATATTAGTAGGAAGTACTAAGAAGCATTGTTTAGAATCATTAGCCTTAAAAAAAAAAAAGAGTTAAAAATGAACAGCTCTTCATACATGTTTTGGAGGTGAGAAGGAAATGAGGCATAGACAGACAGGGAGCGGGGAACGTGATACTCCCAGAGAACCATGCTTCATATTTCTACTTGTTTTGAAATATTATCCAGCCAAAAAAGATGTGTTTTGTCTTGCTAATGACTGTGTATCACCTATAGGAAAAAACCAAGCGGCTGTATGACAGCAAAGCCCCTAAGGCTTAACCAAAGCTTCCAATATCAGTTCTTCAAAGGCAGCGCACATCAGAAGGGAAGAACAGAGAACCCCAGCCTGGTTTGGGTTGGAAGGGACCTTAACGCTCATCCAGTTCCAACCCCTGCCTCGGGCAGGGACCCCTTCCACTAGAGCAGCTTGCTCCAAGCCCCTGTGTCCAACCTGGCCTTGAACACTGCCAGGGATGGGGCAGCCACAGCTTCTCTGGGCACCCTGTGCCAGCGCCTCAGCACCCTCACAGTACCTTACAGGTACTTCCATGTGGAAAGTGATTCCCATTTAACATCCCAGCACTGTTTATTCAAGTCAGAAGGGAACATCCACAACCAGTACCCTTCCCTCCACTGATGACTGCACACAAGTGCTATAGAAGCCATGGATCTGATATTCCAGCCCTTCATTTCCAGATTTGCTGAGGGGACCACACACCATCCTGGTGTTTTTACATCACAGTGATGGATACCACATGAAACCTCACAGTAATGTTATCCCCAAAGAAGAAAGCTTTGTGTTATGCATCTTGCTAGGGGATAAGAAGAAAAGCAAGGAGAATCTTTTCAGCTGTGCTTGAAATTACTGACAGAATAAAACAGCGCAAGGGACTGCACTGCCTTTTCTCAGGGCCTGTTTATTTCCACTGTTTTGTTGGCTGAGTTGAATTTCCATCAGGCAACACTTTTTATAGCATTGCTCAAAGATGTTCCATTTTCTGCTCCTGTATGTCTTTTCCTTTGCCAAGACTCTCCTCCCAAAACAAGTGATTTGGACACCAGCTTCGAGCGCACATGGACCAGTGTTTCTGGGCTTTGAAACTGTGCTTTGCCAGTGTAAACCTCATGAAGTTCAACAAGGCTGACAAGAAACCTGGAGAGGGGCTTTGGGCAAGGCCCCATAGGGACTGGCCAAGGGGCATGGCTTGAACCTGCCTGAGGGGAGATTGAGATGAGCTCTTAGGCAGAAGCTCTTCCCTGTGAGGGTGCTGAGGCGCTGGCACAGGGTGCCCAGAGAAGCTGTGGCTGCCCCATCCCTGGCAGTGTTCAAGGCCAGGTTGGACACAGGGGCTTGGAGCAAGCTGCTCTAGTGGAAGGTGTCCCTGCCCATGGCAGGGGTTGGAGCTGGAGGAGCTTTGAGGTCCCTTCCAACCCAAACCAGGCTGGGATTCTATGATGATTAATTCACCTCCCTCTACTGAAGAGCACTGCTTTTCAAACATCCTCTCCCTGCATCTCCCTACCCCTCTGAGAAGGGTTATGGGCCCATCATCTAGAAAATATAACAGCACATACAAACAGTAGAACATTGTGGACATTTCCATAGTCTAGCTTGGGAAAGTCATCATCTTCAAGTATGCTTAACTCTTGTGAAGCTCTTAACTGCTTATATCTAAATATGATGCAGCATCCACCTCTTTAATCACAAAAACCCCACTTACCATCTAACCATTAGCCCGAGCTCCATGAAGTTCTTCAGGTTAGGGAGAGTTTGCCGGAGATCTGGAGTACTCAGCCCATGTTGATATCTAAGCTATAGAAACAGGAAAAAGAAACCCAAAATTAGCACTGCTTTCCAAATCCCACATTGCAATGAATATAACATTCTGGTCAGTTAATTTACTGGGGTTTCAAAGAAAGTGTAGGATAATCAAACAGTTCCCTTATGGAAATGTTCCATTTAACACTCATAACCTCCTATTAGCAAAAGCCACCCAAGAACAGGGAGAAAACAATCAATCTGCCTGTTAAAGCTCATTCCACCTTTTCCATTTCCTATCTGGAACAGGAGAGCAGCCTCCCAGCTTAATGAAAGCACAGCCATGAGGTGGAAGGACCCAATTTCAACACAGTGTTCTATATTCATTGACTCCAAACGTGTATTTGTGTGCGTCATTCCCGAGTGCATCAATGTACGTTGGAATTAGTACAGTCATATCAACTGGTACAAATACACATTGTCACACGACTGGTCTGAATCTGTTCCTTCCAGAGTTTCCATCAACATTTAAACTGCTTCAGTTATTCCCATAATTAAACCCAGCATTCACATACAATGCATGTAGCTAAGAGAAAGGCTTCAAGCACTGACTGACTTTAAACCAAGTATTAGCTCCCATGTGGGTGCAAACAGAAAGGAAAAGATTCCATATCCGACATCATGCAAACCTGCTTTTACTCCCAGGTTATCAAATGAAGCACCCAACAGAACTGTCACTGCTGGTGGTAATAAACGGCTTAAATAAGAAGTTCCCAAACTAAAAGTACCTCCTAAAGAAAGCACAAGGAAGGGGAAAACTCTGCCTTTCAAGTGTGAATCCCAGCACTTCATGGAATCCTTGCAGGGAGATTTATCCCTTGTGTGGTTAAAATATGACAACTAAAATGTCCCTAAATTCCAGTACCTTTCAGACTAGCAGGATAAAGAGGAGCCAACATAATACACAGTTCTCAGCAGGTAACACCCTCTAGAACAGCAGGTATCACCCTCTAGAAGCCACAGCTGGCCTCCACTGCACACATACAGTAACTGCACAAACTGGATACTGAAGTAGTTGCTGTAACATGGAACAATCACAGAATCATGGAATGGTTTAGGTTGGAAGGGACCTCAAAGCTCATCCAGTTCCAGCTCCCTGCCACGGGCAGGGACACCTTCCACTAGAGCAGCTTGCTCCAGTCCCCATCCACAATAATCCCATTCCAAGTTAAATTTGGATTTTCAGATCCACACCTGTTTCCAGGACTGATGGCAGTGAGGTGTAAGCAAGAATCCTTCAAGTTAGAAAGATTTCTGACCAAAAAAAAGACTCAAAATTGGGAATGATTTCCATGCTTTTCTGAGTTTGAGGAAGAAAAATAGCTTTGGAAGAAAATCATCCTCAGCACTGCTTTGTACAACAAGAGGCCATTTATTACACAGCTTATTAGTTCCATATGGACCCAGCCAAGGCATATGGTGGGCTTGGATTCAGATTTGCTGCTGCAATGACAGAACCTGGATTAAGGCAACCAGCCAATATAAATGACTTTCGATCACCACGTTCTCCTGATGGGATTACAGTGGATTTGGTTAACCAAAGCACGAGCCTGGGGGCAAAAGAAATAAACCAGCAAAACAAATCAAAACCATCCCATTGTCCCTCCTACTACAATCAAACGTTCAGAGATGATTCCTTTTTATAGGCACCCTTAAATTCTAAGGTTTCATAGCATGAAAAGTGCTGGATTAAGGGAGCGCTCTACTGCCAACAGCCAAGATCAGAGGAATGCATGAGAGATTCCTGTATCCAAACGTGAACAAGACCACTGTTTCTGCTACAATCCATTTACTTACTGCAAATGCTAGAGATGCACGGTAAGCAAAGTTAGGATGGCAGGAAAATAATATGATTTCACTTTATAAACCCCATTCTATATTGGCTTCCTAACAGCTTAAAGCCAAAGCAATATTGCCTTATGTGTCTGTGTCAACAGAAGGTGATGATGATGCATTTACAAAACAAACATGGAGGTAAACCCAGGAGCTGCTGAAAAACTCATCTGCCTTCTAGTGGCAGACAAAAAGCAGTTGAAGCACCAGAGCCATGGGTTATTTCCCAGGTTTTAGTCTGGTTCCTAAAATACCTCCCCATCAACGTGACAAGGTTAACTCCTACTTTGCAGTGGTCCCACCTACTTTGTAGGAGAAATCTCTCCACCTTTACTGAGTGATAGAACCCATGACACATGCAGCAAATACCAAAAGGAAGCACCACAGAATCCCAGCCTGGTTTAGGTTGGAAGGGACCTTAAACCTCATCCAGTCCCAACCCCTGCCACGAGCAGGGACCCCTTCCACTGGAGTAGCTTGCTCCAAGCCCCTGTGTCCAACCTGGCCTTGAACACTGCCAGGGATGGGGCAGCCACAGCTTCTCTGGGCACCCTGTGCCAGCACCTCAGCACCCTCCCAGGGAAGAGCTTCTGCCTAAGAGCTCAGCTCAGTCTCCCCTCGGGCAGCTTAAAGCCATTCCCCTTGGCCTGGCCCTACAGGCCCTTGTCCAAAGCCCCTTTCCAGCTTTAGGGGCTGGAACGCTTCATCATTAGTAAGAACTGTGGGGTTTTTCCTTCCCAAACCATAAGGCATTTCTCTTACACCTTTCTTCAGTTTAATATCTTTTAACAGCCAATACCACACATACACAGATAGTTACTCCACCTCGTCCAATAACCAGCAAGACACAACAACAGCAATAACCCTCACCCATGACCTGTGACAGCAGAATTCATACAAGTGCCCTCTAACATCAAAATCAATTTTAAGAAGAGGTGAATGTAGGGAGAAGACAGATGCTTTGCTCATGAGACTTGAAAAGGTGGGAAAAGAAAAGCCTGAGGTGACTGTTGCTGTCTGGATCCTCCCAAGAAACCAAGTTCAGATTTCATTTGTTGCTATTAAACATCACCCACTTCCATCCACCCCACGCTCAGCTTCCAAAGGAACCAAGTGTCATTTGCTAAAGCAGTGCTTTATTTAAAGATGAGATTGGTTCTTCAGGGTATTAGAGCCCCAGACATCCATGGAAACACAGGTTTTAATTTGAGGGAGGGAACAAGTGGCCAAGACTCGTGTTCATGTTTATATGCCTGTATTCACCATGGGACTGTAAGTCATTAATGATGCTCAAGTAATAAAGTACTATTTGCACTTCCTTTCCAATATTCAGCTCCTACATGCAGCTTTGTTTTCCCAAGTGCTGTGTGAAATGTTACTCCATTGAGCAAAACACGTAGTAAACATTAATTGGAAAACAAGGAAGACATCAGACAGGAGACAGAGTTTGTTCTTGTAGCAGCTATTAGCAACACGTACTCCAGAGAAACAAGGTGTAGCAGAGGGGATCATAGAATCACAGAATGATCTAGGCTGGAAAGGACCTTAAGATCATCCAGTTCCAACCCCTGCCACAGGCAGGGACCCCTTCCACTAGAGCAGCTTGCTCCAAGCCCCTGTGTCCAACCTGGCCTTGAACACTGCCAGGGATGGGGCAGCCACAGCTTCTCTGGGCACCCTGTGCCAGCACCTCAGCACCCTTACAGGGAAGAGCTTCTGCCTTATCTCCAACCTGAACTTCCCCTGTTTCAGTTTGAACCCATGACCCCTTGTGCTATCACTCCAGTCTCTGATGAAGAGTCCCTCTTCAGCATCCTCGTGGCCCCTTTCAGATAGGCATCATGTTTTATGATCAGTTCAAAACAGAAGAACCTCAGGGTACTTGTTTAAGGAGAAAAATAATCTATGTAATTTCTTTCAATTACACTGATTAACTCCTTTTACTTTTCTCAAAGAGAATAAGATTCAAAGCTACATTTTACTGGGCTTTGTCACTCTGGCTTCTATGTTAACATAACAGCAGTCAAAGTTATTTAATCGAAGATGTAACAAAGCAGCTACTCAAACATAAAAGTACATAGTCATGTTTCTCCAAGATCAAGGAAAACTCTACATTCATCCAATTTGATGACTTTCTTTACTTGCACCCCCAAACATCTGACGCTACAAATCCAGGGTGATAAAGTGAGCAACTTCAGCGTTAGAAAAAGACGTTGATAGGAGGACAGTGTTTAAAGTGTCAATAACTGCCTAGACTGCTCCTGTAAAATCTGGGGGTTCTGTCTCCAAATTCAGGAAGTACCTGTAAGGAAGAATATGAAGATGATCAGGGGCTGGAGCACCTCCTGTATGGAGCCAGGCTGAGAAAGTTGGGGCTGTTGAGCCTGGAGAAGAGAAGCTGCGTGGAGACCTCAGAGCAGCTTCCAGTGTTTGAAGGGGGCTGCAAGGATGCTGGAGAGGGACTCTTCATCAGGGACTGGAGTGATAGGACAAGGGGTGATGGGTTAAAACTGAAACTGGGGAAGTTTAGATTGGATCTAAGCAAGAAGTTCTTTCCTGTGAGGGTGCTGAGGCACTGGAATGGGTTGCCCAGGGAGGTTGTGAATGCTCCATCCCTGGCAGTGTTCAAGGCCAGACTGGACAGAGCCTTGGGTGCCATGGTTTAGTGTGAGGTGTCCCTGCCCATGGCAGGGGGTTGGAACTGGATGATCTTAAGGTCCTTTCCAACCCAAACTATTCTATGATTCTAAGAAAGAGGATATTAAGTTTATATTAAGGGCAACTCTACTTCTGTAGAAGACCAGCCTATCACAGTTGGGGGTATTTAACATACACTTGCTATTTATTCCAACATCACAGACAACCATAAATATTCCCAGAATCCCAGGTTGAAGGGACCTCAGGGATCATCTGGTCCAACCCTTCCAGGCACAGTATAATCTACACTGGATGCCCAGCACCCTGTCCAACCCAGCCTTAACTGGGACTTCTTGTCAAAAGAGAGTCTCCAGCTTCACTGTAGACATCGTTTAACCCCTGGCACATGGACATCAGGTCTCCCTGAGCCTTCTCCAGGCTGAAGAAACAGCTCTCTCTGCCTTGAGTGAAAACAAACTGCATTTAAGATACTGGTTCTCAAAGTGAAAGGTGGATTTACTCTTAAAACTTGCATCAGCTTTCTAATACAGTGTTTAAACACTTAATTTCCATCAAAAAACATGAAAACTGTTCCAGCTAACACAACCACAGTATCACCTGCAGGTAAGGCACGACAAACCCCTTAAGTTAACTCATAACAAGCCAGGCATTGTTGGTTTAGACTCTTTAGGAAAAGGAGGGAAAAGAAATACCGTAGTATCATAGAATGGTTTGGGTTGGAAGGGAACCTCAATAAAAGCACCCAGTACCTGCATTCCTTTCAGTGCAATGGCTTGAACTTCTACTGGAAGGAAGGTGTCAATCCTCAGCAGCAGCCAGCTCCACACTGGGTGTCTCCAAACCACTGCCATCCAAGCACCTTCTAAGTATTTATTTTGCCACCTAGGCTGTTATACTTAATTAGAATCACATCAGAAGACATAAAAGCTCAACACCTTCCTAAAGGCAACAGTTCCATGGTAAAACATCTATTCATCAAGTCATGACATGCACAGCAGCCTCATTTGTTAACTAAAATACAAACCTGTAAAGGTTCAGTTACTCTCCTATACAGCCCACAAGATAAGAAGGAATAGAACTATTTAAGTTTCCCAATAAGTTGGCTTAAAAAGAAGCCATTTAGTTATCTTTCTATTTCTGAGTAGTATCAGATTGCACCCAAGACCAAAATTAGGGCTCTTGCCACTAAGGGGCTGCCTCTTAAGAAGAATAATGATATCCTGCATTTACATGCAAAGAAGAATAGCCCATTTCCTAAGCTAAATCCTGTAGCAGGATTTAATGACTAATGGTACACAAGCACATACATTTACTCCCAGCCAGAAACCACAGAGTACCTGGACTGAAATATCCTTTTTTGAGGGAGCACAGAATAACTCTAATTCTGACTTCATCTGTTCATCATTTAGCATATTGTTTCCCCAGCCCTATTCATCTTGGTCTAAGACATGTGGAAGCAGTCTCACAGCTCAACCTATGTTAATAAAGCTTAAAATACCAGCCCTTTTAATACATATTATGCCTAATATTGGAGCCTACATCCAAATCTGCCCTTATCATAGAATTATGGAATGGTTTGGGTTGGAAGGGACCGTACAGTTCTAACACTTCCCTTAGTCTCTACTGCAGGCAGCTGGGTCCTTGGTGTTGCAGCTCTATCTATACAAGTGGACTCAACCCACTACCCCACTACGCACTGTGTTAAGGCAGTCAAAAGCAACCCTGAAACCTTTTCAGCTAAACAAGGAGTTTGTCTTGCTAGCATCAGGCATTTCAAAAGGCCATCTGCTCCCCAAATGTGAAAGCCTACAAACAAAAATAGAAGCAAGAGTGTTCTTTCAACCCAGTTTGGAGGGTTGGTTGGGAGCCAAGCATTCACATCAGGCTTTCAGAGGATGTCAAACGCTGGGAGAGAACTAGAAAAGGCAAGATTCAATCAAATGACATAGTTAATTGTTTTACAAGATCCTGGAGGACTTCTCCGAGGCTGAAGGAGCATTGGCTGGCCTTCAGATGACTAAGCACTGCAATAATGAAAACAGAAAGCGTTGTTATAATGCCTGTTGCTATATAAACAACCTTGGGGGATCAGTGGAATAATGCCTGCTGCTATACACACAGTTGTGTGTGTTTATACCTTTTGGGGGAAATTAGACCATTTTAGATTATTTGCACTCTTCACACGTTGCTCGCCTTTGTTTTATTAAGGCTGGTGAGTTGTTCTCACTTAGATGGGGGGGGTTTGCTGAACAACCCTCAAGCTGCAACATGTGCAAAAGGCACTGTGGTATCAATCAGCGCTTCAGATAGCGTATCCCAAAGCTAAACATGTCAAATTCATTGGCATTTTTCATATTTAAAACACTGCCAGAATGCATCTATCACAGCTTGGAAGTAAATTTAACCAAAGGGATTTCTTTCAGTTTTTTAAGCTTCTTCACAGAATCATGGAATGGTTTGGGTTGAAGGGAGCTTAAAGCTCCTCCAGCTCCAACCCCTGCCACAGGCAGGGACCCCTTCCACTGGAGCAGCTTGCTCCAAGCCCCTGTGTCCAACCTGGCCTTGAACACTGCCAGGGATGGGGCAGCCACAGCTTCTCTGGGCACCCTGTGCCAGCGCCTCAGCACCCTCACAGGGAAGAGCTTCTGCCTAAGAGCTCAGCTCAGTCTCCCCTCAGGCAGGTTCAAGCCATTCCCCTTGGCCTGGCCCTACAGGCCCTTGTCCCAAGCCCCTCTCTAAGTTTCCTGCAGCCCCTTCAGGCACTGGAGCTGCTCTCAGGTCTCCCCTTCAGGAGCCTTCTCTTCTCCAGGCTGCCCCAGCCCAGCTCTCTCAGCCTGGCTCCAGAGCAGAGCTGCTCCAGCCCTCGCAGCAGCTCCATGGCCTCCTCTGGCCTCGCTCCAACAGCTCCACGTCCCTCTTGTGCTGCTGCCCCAGGGCTGGACACTAAGGTCTTACACTTCTTACACTGTGATTGAAACACGTCTTCCAAGTCCTCACTCTTCCTTTCAGAAGGAGCAAATAAAGAACTGCCACAAGCAGGGACAGCCCGCAGCCAAACTAGAGGAAGTGCTCAAATACACAGCTATTTATATGGAAATGCTGACTTGAATCTTGCTATGCCAGCGCCTGCCTTCCGCTCCCAAGTGGATTTCCATGCTGTTCAGAGGTCCACCCTGCAAAGCAGATGTTTACTTTGCAATGCTTCTAAGAGTACTAAACTAGCAAGAAAAACAAGTGACATCAACACCCTTGAAGACCTGCCCTTCATTAATCCATAGAGCACGCATTTTATAGTCCCTCAAGCTGACCCAACATGCTTAAAGCCTTCATTAGAGCTATGTTAAAGGACTCCCATCGCAGTTTTGATTCAGCAGTAACAAATAAGGCATACAAACAGAAACCAAAGCAACAACAAGAGAGAACTCCATTCTGTTGCTGTCCCTTCAAAGGCTGCTTAGAATCACTGTTAAGTTTTGTACCATGCTTAGTTCTCAGCTACCTTGATTTTCCTCCCATTTACAAGGTAGAGGCTATTAAAAGTAACATATTTTTTCTCTTACTTTGATTTTTAACAGTGATAACAAACAGTTGAGATGCTGCAAAGCCACTGGCCCAAGGCAGTCAATAGTACTGTTAGGAAATGTCAATCTCTACATCATGGCTAAGTGTCTGCATGCATTAGGTCAGGATGGAGCTCTGATTCAGTTCGCACTGCATCAAATCCATCTAGTAACTTCTCATCACTGGTTCTTCCCACCCCTTTCCTCCCCTCTCATCCTGGAGAATTCCAACTCACTTCCATCTGAAAGGCAGGAGGAATTCATGCATGAAATCTAAGCATGGGAATGTTTCAGCAGTGACCAGGGGAACTACATTCTCAGCTGATAACAGATCTCATTCCCTTCTACCTCCTGCCATTTCCCTCTGAATTCTATTAAGCTGCTCTTTTCCCTTCACATCCAGCAACACACAAAGCCTGAGCACTACTCAAACCCAGCAGCAGCCTGGATTCTCATGCTCAGCAACTCGTAATATTGTGCCAAAGGTTAATGAAGTAGTTTTCCTCTAATTATTAAAGCTGAAATGTGATAATAGGCACAGTTTAATACTGGGTTCTGGTTTCACATCACTAGTGTTTATTGGAGATAGCCCACAGGACGATAAAGGAAATAGGAGTACGTGTTTGAGTACATGCAGGACGCAGTCAGAACTGAACACTGAGATGAGCCAAAAGCTGCGTTTCCTCCAGCACTCTCTTGCTTGTATTTGTGAAACCCTTCCTGAGAGTAAACACAATATCCCCTCTGGAGAGGTCTCAGACATCAGCTTCACTGAGGCTGGTGTCCCAGTAAGGATACGGGAAAGCATCATCAGAGACTAACCATACAGGGGCTAGTGGGCTTGTAACACCCGACACTGGCCCCTTTGCCCATGAAGGTGCCTCTCACATAGAAAAAGGACATTTAAGGCAATTTAGGAGATAGAACACTTACTGGCCCAAGAAAGGCTTCCCCTCTCATATAACTAAAACCATGTTTGCTGTTCCGCTCCAGTCTTCCTGCATTATGGCTTGATGAGATGAAACTGTACAGCACAAGCTTCCCAGGTTCAGGGCAGTACGGCTTGCAGCAGCTCGGTATCACAGAGTGATGCTTGTTGGATTATAATCACGGGCACAGATACTTCCTATGAGCTCATCCATCCTGAGCTTTGGTATTAAAGAAACTCATTCCATCAGGCACAGAACCAAGGGTCAGATGTGCAAAAGGCAGGAATCAAGTAACCTTTTGTACCTCCTTCTTTAACAGGATGTTTCCTTTAAGCATTTAGCACCCCAAGCCTACTTTTACAACACCTGAAGCGTGATTTTCACCTATATACAGCAAAAGGACAATCAGAAGTGCACAGGTAGGTGGAGACAAGTCCCAAAGAAGGCTGAGGGATGGGACTGTCCCCTCCTCTCTGGTGAGAGACCAGGGATGGGACAGTTACAGCTCCTCTGGGCACCCTGTGCCAGCGCCTCAGCACCCTCACAGGGAAGAGCTTCTGCCTCAGATCCCATCTCAACCTCCCCTCTGGCAGGTTAAAGCCATTCATAGAATCATAGAATGGTTTGGGTTGGAAAAGACCTTAAGATCATTCAGTTCCAACCCCCTGCCATGGCCAGGGACACCTCACACTAAACCATGGCACCCAAGGCTCTGTCCAACTTGGCCTTCAACACTGCCAGGGATGGAGCATTCGCAGCTTCCCTGGACAACCCATTCCAGTGCCTCAGCACCCTAACGGGAAAGAACTTCTTCCTTAGATCCAACCTAAACTTCCCCTCTTTCAGTTTTAAGCCGTTACCCTTTGTCCTATCACTACAGTCCCTGATGAAGAATCCCTCCCCAGCATCCTTGTAGCCCCCTTCAGACACTGGAAGCTGCTCTGAGGTCTCCACGCAGCCTTCTCTTCTCCAGCCTCAACAGCCCCAACTTTCTCAGCCTGGCTCCATACAGGAGCTGCTCCAATCACTGAGCATCCTTGTGGCCTCCTCTGGACTTGTTCCAACAGCTCCATGTCCTTTTTATGTTGAGGACACCAGAACTGCACACAGTGCTGCAAGTGAGGTCTCACGAGAGCAGAGCAGAGGGGCAGGATCACCTCCTTCGCCCTGCTGGTCATGCTCCGTTTGATGCAGCCCAGGATGCATCCCCCTTGTCCTTACAGGCCCGTGTCCAAAGCCCCTCTCCAGGTTTTTTCACATATGGAAGGCTGCGATTCATTTTGCTGGAGAACAACTTGCTGTGAACTCCAACCACAGCATATAATAACCCTGAAAGGCATTTATGGATGATTAAGTAGCTGTCATACCCAAAGCCTTCAAAGCAGGGTTTGTGCCCTGATGTGCCAAATCCGACGCATAGCAGGGTGATAGAAACCCTGCTTCATGGAGCACAAAATGCACATATTAAACTATAACACAGAAGAACAAAGGCTGGAGAAGTGAAAACAACAGAAGCATAGCAAAAAACCACCAAAAATAAACCCCAAAAGCCACAGTTTGGCATTTGCTAATGACAGATACATCATTTTTATGCATTAAAGCCAAAGATATGCATTTTCACATCAATTCCCCCCCCATTAAGAGATGGCAACATGGCAGGAAGCGAGAAGGCTCCTACAGGAAAAGACAGGCTCCCAAATGAGATCCAGGAATTCCACAGGTGTTAACACTTTGTATCTGAAAATCAAGCTTTGCCTCCAAAGCACACACTCAACTCATTAGGAACAATTACACACTGCATCTTATCCCTACGCTAACACTGTGTGCCACAGCTTGGTAACAGAATTCCCCCTTCCCCTATCTCTTCCAATTTCAAATTGCAGTGCTTATATATACTACAAAGCAGTTGAAGTTGGCAAATCACACGTGTTTATGTCAGCTTTACTGTATGAGGAATCCATTTTTCCTTTTGATTACTGGATTTGGGGTCTATTTTAAACACATACTCAGTTGTTCTTTAAATAGCTTAGGCTGAAGAGCTAACGCAGACAGATGATGACAGCCACGCAGTACACAAGTGATCTAACGCACAGAGCATGCCCGCAAGGGGTGGTCCCCAAAATCCTTATGGAGAAGGGGCTCTAGGCATAGCTGGTGATGCCAGGTCTTGTGTATCTGCTCCAGAGGAGGCCACAAGGATGATCAGGGGTTGGAGCACCTCCTGTATGGAGCCAGGCTGAGAACATTGGGGCTGTTGAGCCTGGAGAAGAGAAGCTGCGTGGAGACCTCAGAGCAGCTTCCAGTGTCTGAAGGGGGCTACAAGAATGCTGGAGAGGGACTCTTCATCAGGGACTGTAGTGACAGGACAAGGGGTGATGGGTTCAAACTGAAACAGGGTAAGTTTAGATTGGCTATAAGGAAGAAGTTCTTTACTGTGAGGGTGCTGAGGCACTGGAATGGGTTGCCCAGGGAGGTTGTGAATGCTCCATCCCTGGCAGTGTTCAAGGCCAGGTTGGACAGAGCCTTGGGTGCCATGGTTTAGTGTGAGGTGTCCCTGCCCATGGCAGGGGGGTTGGAACTGGATGAGCTTAAGGTCCTTTCCAACCCAAACCATTCCCTGATTCTCTCTATAAGCATGGCACAAGCTCAAGCTGCAGGTGACAGTACAGCTTGGAGAAGCCAAGAACCTCCTTGTCCACAGAGCAAGTTCACCCTGGCCTTTTGGTGATCAGCACAGGTTGCCTATCAGCAAGGACAGGCAGGCTTTCATCTGAATGAAAGGGTGACTGTTACAGCTAATCCAGTCTCATTTCAACCTATTTTATCTTGGCATGGGCGATAGGAAAAGGAAAAAAAAAAAAAGGAAAAGCTTCCAACAAGTTTGCAATAAACCATATGTAAATTCCCCAGGTCTAAATGACCTGGCCAAGTATCAGCCCATTGCTACCCTAGGAGACTTTCAGGAATGAAACCTCTCCTAACAGCTTTTGGCTCTACGCAGCTGGAGAAGGTACTTTGTGGTTTTTCAGGTGCAGTCCCTTCCCCTCACCATTGAAATGAATGCTTGGCACTTTACAAGATGGGGACTCGACTCTGGCTTCAACCTGCGCTCTTTCAAGAGCACTTTTTTTCCCCCCATGCAGTTAAATTGGCCACGGATTCAGACAGTGCATTCTTTCTGAACTGTACGTTTTACGATGGGAGTTTAGGGGCCTCATAAAAAGATGTAGTGTGCAAGTCACAGGATCCTGCACTCAGAGGGTCATAAGCACTGCCTCTCCACCGATACCCACAGAACGCTTAAAGACACTTCTGCTCCGTGGTGTTTATTGCCAAAACAAATGTGGAGCCCTAACGTTTCTGCTGTTCAGCTTCCCATGGAAAAGTTTAATCGTTCCGAGGATAAAGTTGATTTTCTCGCATGTTTGATACCTTACAGAGCCAGGCACTGAACATCTTGCCTCGTTTCATGTTGAGGAGCTGAACTGCGGTTCAGTTCCTTACACACGGCGCTAGTACATGAGCATTCAGCTTTTATTCTATTAAAGGTATCAATATGACTGCAATTCAAACACATCCAGAAGTACTTTAGAATCATAGAATAGGCAGGGTTGGAAAGGACCTTAAGACAGAATTACACAATCATAGAATAGTTAGGGTTGGAAAGGACCTTAAGATCATCCAGTTCCAACCCCCTGCCATGGCCAGGGACACCTCACACTAAACCATGGCACCCAAGGCTCTGTCCAACCTGGCCCTGAACACTGCCAGGGATGGAGCATTCACAACCTCCCTGGGCAACCCATTCCAGTGCCTCACCACCCTAACAGGAAAGAACTTCTTCCTTATATCCAATCTAAACTTCCCCTGTTTCAGTTTTAACCCCCTTGTCCTATCACTCTGCTTTTCTCCTGTGCTGCTGTGAATGTCACTTACCTCGTGCATCAGACAAGCAACTGAACCCCAAAGCACCATTCCCAGGGGATCAGCACTGGCTGATCAACATCTCCAACAGGTTGCAGAGAGCACATAAATGTCGCCTGCCACCCTGTGGACACAGCGACTGCCGACATGTAAAGGGAGGGCTAAACACGAGTTACTTGGACCTGAATCACAGCGGTGTGAAAACAAACATCCCTGGGGGAGCTGACAGAAGATGCCTGGATTGATGCTTTTCATGTCAAACAGTAATGTTCATCTGTTGCTAATGACTGTCAGATGAAAGCAGAACTATGCTTTGGCCAGGGCTGAGCAAACCATACCAATGAGAGTGGGAACATCAGCCTAACATCACTCAATAGCTGTCTGACAAAACAAATCAAGAGAAGCTCTGCCTTGTGAGGTTACTGTAAGCACACATTCAGCATGAACAGGGGAAACCATCCTTAACTCCTGCAGTGATGCCTGGGAAGGTCTGCTCTCAATGCCACCACTGCAGTACCCCCCTGGCAAACACCAGTGATGAACTGGGGTAAGATAAGACACATTCACTGCCTAAGCTTGGCTCTAGGAAATCAAATCATCTGATGGTCAGAGTTGCAAATAAGATCATTGTCCCATGCAAGAAAATAGCTGCAGTAAAGCCCCTTCTGATTGGGACCAGAAGTAACAAGCTCTACAGCTGTAACACAGTCATATCCTCTCTAAGCACTCCTGCAACTGGATGAGGAATAGTACCTGTCAAATAGCATGCCAGAGAGAGCTTCTGCAATACCCAACGGAGTTGGAAGGTTCTTGAACAAGATGGTCATGCTCTCTTCAATGGCTATACATCACATATGCATGGGTTACAAATAATGATTAATACAGGAAAAAAATCATGTAATATCATCTTATACTAGCGAGACCCTGTGTGCTCAGTAAGGACACAGTTCAAGAAGGATTGCCACTAAAACCACATCTCTTCATATGCGAAGAAGAACACACGTTTAAGCCAGGCCCGAGCAATCAAGACTCTGTGAGTGAAGGTAAGAGACAGCAAACCAACCAATAATGCAGCAACAAAGCTGCTCATTTCTACAGGCCTGAGATCTGAAATTCAAAGCCAGTGAACCTTCATCCCCCCCAACACTCTAAGGTGGGACAGAACCCCGCCGTGTGCTGAGCTGCACCCCCAGAGCGTGAGCAGCAGCTCAGGGAGGGGATCCTGCCCCTCTGCTGTGTGAAGGGGAGACCCCCCTGCAGCCCTGTCTGGGGCAGCAGCACAAGAGGGACGTGGAGCTGTTGGAGCGAGGCCAGAGGAGGCCATGGAGCTGCTGCGAGGGCTGGAGCAGCTCTGCTCTGGAGCCAGGCTGAGAGAGCTGGGCTGGGGCAGCCTGGAGAAGAGAAGGCTCCTGAAGGGGAGACCTGAGAGCAGCTCCAGTGCCTAAAGGGGCTGCAGGAAAGCTGGAGAGGGGCTTGGGACAAGGGCCTGTAGGGCCAGGCCAAGGGGGAATGGCTTTAACCTGCCCCAGGGGTGACCGAGCTGAGCTCTTAGGCAGAAGCTCTTCCCTGTGAGGGTGCTGAGGCGCTGGCACAGGGTGCCCAGAGAAGCTGTGGCTGCCCCATCCCTGGCAGTGTTCAAGGCCAGGTTGGACACAGGGGCTTGGAGCAAGCTGCTCCAGTGGAAGGGGTCCCTGCCCGTGGCAGGGGTTGGAGCTGGAGGAGCTTCAAGGTCCCTTCCAACACAAACCATTCCATGATTCTATGCCTATGCTCTAGCTGACCTATGTGCCACATGCATATGTTTAAAGCCATAAGAACTGTTTCAGAGGTGCAGCTTGCCCATGCTGTGTGCTTGCTTCTCACCCACAAAAACCCCTCACAACCTTCAGCGAGTCCCTGATATTCACACACTGTAACAAGATATTCTCACCATGAATCTCAAATCCCCTGCTGTGAAAACCAATCCAAGAGATCATCTCATTCTCCTACTAAAGCCTCATCTTCCTCAGGTACTCCACACACATCCATAGCCTCACAGCCGCAGGGTTTGTGGGGCCAGCTACCTACTGAATCATCTCCCAGTGCCTAATGCTTTGGAGAGCAGAGTCATTCACTCCCATTTTTAGCAACTGTTTTGTGCTTCACCTTTGACAACAGTCTGGAATGACAGTGATTTTTGTTGTTGATGTTATGAGACAGAAGTCACTAACACCCCCTTATAAAAGCCAGCACGTTTTGTATGTTCATTAGAGTCAAAGGGCTGAAATCATAACTGGAAATTTAAGGTCTTACCCAACGTTATCCAAGTGGAAAAGCTGCTCTGTGAACGCCGGGAGGGATTCCATTTTTACAAGTAGAAACTATGGGGATTGAAGCAATTTGTGCTCCCATACAGATGGAAGTGATTATGAACTCTCGGAATTAACACACATTGTTCAGGCTTCGGAATGTAACAGCAAAGCAAGTTTCTCTACAGAAATGCTCTACCAAGCTAGCACTGAGCTGCTTTTGATTCCAGCTGGATTCTCCCGAGTGCGAGATGTGGTTTACATTGTTGTTATCCTGCTGGTTTACAAAACAGCACCAGTGTATCCCTAGAAGAGCTTTTACTTTATAAAAAGCCAGTCTCACTTCTTCCTCACTCATTTTAATCCTTGCAGCCAGAATTCCAGGTAATCGGAAAGGAAAACAGAAATATAGGGATCCGGGAAAGCAGGGAAGACTTTATGAATCCTTTCAAGTATTTAAGGTTTTCTGGGCTCTTTGTGTCTCACCCACAACCATCAAGACTTGATGAATGAGTTGAAGGAGGCGATGGAGACCCAAGCTCTTCTCAATGCTCCAGTAGGGCCAGCACTGGTCCTCCTATGCACCTCCAACCTTCCCATAGCACCCAGAGGGAACTGAGCAACTAATCCACATGATTCTCAACAAAGTAAGTTGTAGGACCCATGCTATGAATTAAGGCCAACACCTTGGGGCCTTAAAAGTATTCCCTCACAGGTTGTAATGGTCTAGAAGTAAGAAAGAGGCTGCTGCTCATTCTCCATCCAAATTTAGTTTCACACATTCATATGAACTAAGCATATAGAATCACAGGATCACAGAATGGTTTGTGTTGGAAGGGACCTTAAAGCTCATCCAGCTCCAACCCCTGCCACGGGCAAGGACCCCTTCCACTGGAGCAGCTTGCTCCAAGCCCCTGTGTCCAACCTGGCCTTGAACACTGCCAGGGATGGAGCAGATCTAGAAGCTTCTCTCAAAGCACCCTGAAGATCTTCTAAAAGCCACTCCAATCAAGCTCCAGCCTCCAAAGGAACACACAAAGGGTTCAGTCTCAGGTTTTTAGCTCAAGTCACCCTGAAGTATAGAAGTTTGTGGTGTATTTCTTGATGTTATTTACCTGTTCTGCTCTCACAATGGAATTTCCCCTTGGCAGAACTATAAAAAGCTGCACTATTTACCCACAGATATCAAAACAAAGGTGACTACAACAGTTTATGTGGACTTCAGCAACGCTTTCCTGATTAAATAACATCATAGAACCCCCCCTAAAATCTTGATTTACTTTTATGATGTTTTTCTATTCAACAGCATAAAATCTCAAGCATTAACATGTGAACCACTGGTGTTGTACAAACCACTTCAAAGCCCGGCCAAGGACCACTCCAGCTTCTACCAGCACCAGTGACCCCATGTAAATTTGGAAACTTTTAATACAAAGACATACTTAAAAGTCTTAATTTACTTTTTATGAGTTTAAAGGTATGCCAGGGAAGTCAGAAACCAACTGGAAGGACTTGGAAAGCACCATGGGTGAGTGAGCACGTGTTCAACTGCTCGGAGTCCTGTAGGAACAGGACAAACTGAAACAGGGGAAGTTCAAGTTGGATTATAAGGAAGAAGTTCTTTATTGTGAGGGTGCTGAGGCGCTGGCACAGCGTGCCCAGAGAAGCTGTGGCTGCCCCATCCCTGGCAGTGTTCAAGGCCAGGTTGGACACAGGGGCTTGGAGCAAGCTGCTCTAGTGGAAGGGGTCCCTGCCCTTGGCAGGGGTTGGAACTGGATGAGCGTTGAGGTCCCTTCCAACCCAAATCTATGATTCTAAGAGTTCATCATCTCAGTCAAGAAAGAAGCACAGAGCACTTGCATCACACAATGGTACAGCAAGCTCCAGAATAGCAACCCAACCATGAAAGGCTGAAAAGCAAAGGGAGCAGGATCACGACTCAAGTGGCAGAATGAACTAATGTATTTACTTAAGCAGAGATTGAGGAAAGCATTGATTTGATAGTAATGGAGAGAGAAAGCTATCAAAGCCTTTGAAGGAAAGAGTATTTAATCCCTATTTCTCACTAGTCTTCAAGTGTGAACAGCTGTCTGCCATTATTAATACCAGGAACAAAGAGGCTCAGTTTAAGTTATATTAACAGCCTGGTTAAGTGAATTTCCAAGATTAGCAGGACTTGATTAACTTCATCTTATAGTATTTTAGCCTTTAAGTCATTTCAGAGCCATTGGAGGTTATCTTCCAAAATACACTAAGCATGGGCATGATACCAGAAGTCTGGAAAATGGCAAATGCAATCCAAGCTTCAAAAACAAACACCACAAAGAGACCCAGAAGCTTGATTTCAATTCTGGGTAGGGAATAGTCGGGGAAAAAAGACTGGTGGAAAAGAGGAGTGGAAAGCCAACTAGAAACTAAGCACAAAAACGATATTTCATGCATAAAACTGTCAGAGCAATCTTATTTCGAGCCTTACAAACAGGTTAGAGGCTGAAATGTCAGTATTTCTGTTGGAATATAAATACATCTCTTGGCACTTCGTGGTGTAACATGCTTGCAAGCAAGCTGGGGAAATGGGATATTGATGAAGTATGAATGAATCCAGAGCTAGCAAGTACTCTTTGGGTGTAGCTGAACAATGGCTCACTGCTGTAAATGGAAGTGCTGAAGAAGCTGGGCTCCAGCTGGGTTTAGGCTTTCCACCAGTTCCATTCAGCACTTTTGGGTGAGCTGGATAGAGAACAGGCTCAGATGCAGAAAGCTCAGTTTCGCTGGGCACCCTGTGCCAGCGCCTCAGCACCCTCACAGGGAAGAGCTTCTGCCTAAGAGCTCAGCTCAGTCTCTCCTCGGGCAGGTTCAAGCCATTCCCCTTGGCCTGTCCCTGCATCCCTTGTCCCAAGCCCCTCTCCAGTTTTCCTGCAGCCCCTTCAGGCACTGGAGCTGCTCTCAGGTCTCCCTTTCAGGAGCTTTCCCTTCTCCAGGCTGACCCAGCCCAGCTCTCAATTACAAGTTTGTAAACTCTCAGGCATTTGCCAAAGTAAAGGATGATTTCCAAAGCACATGAAGAGCAAAGAAGGAAGAAGGATTAGAGGACTTCTTACGTTCTTTTACTGTAAAATCACACATTTGCAAGGCTTAAGAAACACAAGCTGGAAAGTCTGACCCTAAGTACAGGGGTAGAATACTAGTTATATTGGTAATAGAGCAAACTAAAGACACAGCAATGAGAGTGACACGCACGGATCCTCAAACATGACAGAATACAAGTAACAGAGAACATTGACAACTTTCAAACCAGTGCCTATGCACTCAGCACTTACTGTTTGCAAAGGAAAAGGTTCATCATCAGCTGGTGAGCCCTTCTCTAAGCACCACAGAACAAAGTCTCAATCACAGAGGTGTAAGGTAAGTGAAGACAAGGGTTAGAAGAACATCTCCACTCAGTCACAGATGTTCACCACAGAGAAGAGCATCAGAAGCCAGTGGATGCACATTCATGACAAACTAATGCTAAGCACACAGTAGGTAAGAGAACAAGGAAAGCTCAGTGTACCCACCTGTGCTATGTTTTTGTTGAGAAGATACACTCCGTATTCAAACTGAAGCTTCTCCCCTCCTTTTGGATATAAAGGAAACCTGATGGGAAAGAAAACAAGGAAAACAAAAGCATTTAAGGTGCAATAATTCAGATGCTTAAATATGTCAACGCCACAGACTCCTGTTCTCAGAAAGGGAAGATGTAAAAAGCCTGCCTCCCTGACTTCTCCTGGGAATCCCCTTCATGGAATGCACTTGGGAATCCTCAGCAGCTCCAGTCACTCAGCCTTTTAAAGGCTGATGTCAAAACTGATCTAATGCACTATGTTTTCTAAAGTATTCTAGGTTAAGAGACGCTTTATGACTCTCCCAGTGGTGCAACATTCCTCTCATGAAGTGAAGCACAGAACGGTTTGGCTTGGAAAGGACCTTAAGCTCATCCAGTTCCAACCCCCTGCCATGGGCAGGGACACCTCCCACTAAACCATGTCACCCAAGGCTCTGTCCTACCTGGCCTTGAACACTGCCAGGGATGGAGCATTCACAACTTCTCTGGCCACCCTGTGCCAGTGCTTCCCCACCCTCACAGTAAAGAACTTGCTTATATCACAGCATAAGACAAGACCCCACATTATTCCTTTGCAGTCAACTATTTCCATTTGCTTAGCTCATTTCCAAATAGGAACAATCTTTTAAAGAAAAGAGTTGTCTTTTGATTCCTATTTTGTGACTGAATGTGCACAAATCTCTTCATACACAGAAGACGATTGCAGGCTCATTTTACTATCACACTGGAACAAGGCTCAAAGAATGTAAAGGGATGCTTTGTCTTTCAACAAGCTTCACCCATGCACTAAAGGCTTGAGTCAGTTACAGCATCAGAGGTCACTACAGCCCTTGCACATATCATCACAGAATCCCAGCCTGGTTTTGTTTGGAAGGGAACTGAAAACTCACCCAGCTCCAACCCCTGCCACGGGCAGGGACCCCTTCCACTGGAGCAGCTTGCTCCAAGCCCCTGTGTCCAACCTGGCCTTGAACACTGCCAGGGATGGGGCAGCCACAGCTTCTCTGGGCACCCTGTGCCAGCGCCTCAGCACCCTCCCAGGGAAGAGCTTCTGCCTAAGAGCTCAGCTCAGTCTCCCCTTGGGCAGGTTAAAGCCATTCCCCTTGGCCTGGCCCTACAGGCCCTTGTCCCAAGCCCCTCTCCAGCTTTCCTGCAGCCCCTTTAGGCACTGGAGCTGCTCTCAGGTCTCCCCTTCAGGAGCCTTCTCTTCTCCAGGCTCACCCAGCCCAGCTCTCTCAGCCTGGCTCCAGAGCAGCTGCTCCAGCCCTCGCAGCACCTCCATGGCCTCCTCTGGTCTCACTTCAGTAGATCCAATGTTTACTTCTCCTATTTAATAACTAAGGCATTTTGCCCAATTTCAAACACCTGGATGCAGCACAGAACTTGCAAAAGCAGCATCACAGCTTATTCCTGTCTTTAGTGCTGCATGTACCAGAGTGACAAAACTTCATTCCCTAAACTACTGAAACTGAGAGTCTGCATTGAAGAATGTGATTTTATGTGTATATTTTAGGAATCTTTAAGTGAAGCAGTTCTCATGAACACCTTTAATACCCATACACTGCATTTCTTAGGATGGGCTTTTGACTGCTCCTTGCCACCAGAGGCTGCGAGGTCACCGTGGGCAATGCAGTCATCTTGGTACAACCTAAAATGTACCTTTATGGGAACCACCCCATGAAATGAGCTTTAGCCTTTACAAGCACCGTATGCTCTGTAGCTCCTAATCAAGATCCTGAGCACATTATCTGTGCACAACCCACATTACATCAGAAACCCAAGGCTCCCTTAAACAGAAGATAACAAATAGAGGAGATCAATATCTGCTAGAAACAACACACATCCTAAAGGGCTGCTTACACAAAGGGTATTTTATCATCAATCAGCCCCACAGTAGAGTACTTTTAAGGAGAATTATATAGAATCATTAAAGCTAAAGGTTAACAGGTCATGATCACAGCAGATCAAATATTAAGATATCAGCTTCGAGTTTAAGGCTATTTTCAAGCTCACTGGGTCACTTTGAGTTTGAGGGATATAAAAATCCCTGTGAATAGTCTATCTCTAGCTCACCTTGCTTAATAGAGCTATAAATCCAACTAGTTCCCCATGCAAGAGAAGAAAAGCTTTCCAAGTGAACACACACTACAAAAACGCCACGAGGCATTATCCTAAGTGTAAAACCCCAATCAAAAGGAATTCATTTCAATATCTACAGTTACACTAAGGAGAAAGAGCAGGGCTTAGATTTAAAGATACCTCCACAATTAAGAGTATAAAATGAACTCAAGCTTGACAATAAAAGCCCCATTAGGAACACAAGCCACGGTTCACTAGAAGATAGGATTTCACTGAGTCATTGGTAAAGGGAACCGTGTATTCTGTTGTTAGGCAGTGTCGAAAAAGAGGATAAAACCCTGGTTTACAGCTCTTGCCACCATCTCACACAGAGTTTCTTTTAAGTGGTAAAGACTAAGCTTTGTATTTAACACATTGCTCCCCCCACCTTTGCTAATATTCCCATTCCTGCCCTCTAAGTCCCACTAATGACACTTGAAAGCCTCTCAACGACATCCACCCTCGTGTCAGCTTTCATAACATAACCATTTACATGAGAAACATCAGTGCATGTCTTTGTGCATGAGCATTTGTGACTCCAAGAACTACATTACCAGCTTCCACATCTCCTTCTTTGTGTGTTATCTTGCTTGCCTGGTCACAAGCAATAAAATCCAGGGATACAAACCCCAACATTACATATAGTGCTGCACTGAGTATAATTGAATGCAACTTTAACTGCTGGCTCCCTATGTGAAACTCTTGTCTGCTCCTTAGACAAGCATGGCTGTAAGCTGAATGTCTCAGGCATGCTGCTCTGTAGGGTTTTAGTTATGCTTGCTCAAAAAAAAAAAACATCTCAAAACTACTATTTTGGTATTTTTATCATCATAAAGCACCCAGTAAAATGGAAAATGGCATCTGCTTGTTCACTGTGCAACATGTACCTCCCTTGTTCCCATTCTTGCCATGTTTGGGGGAAGCAAAAATCATTCAGCTCTTTCGAAGCAGAATACTTCCTCCAAGAGATTCAAGTTCAAAGGAATAAGAGTGATGAGTTTAGAGGGAAGTAGAAAAACACCAAGATACAGATGTCTGTTGCATGGTCACCAGAAGAGATCCCAGACTGGTTTGGGTTGGAAGAGACCTTAAAGCTCGTCCAGTTCCAACCCCCTGCCACAGGCAGGGACACCTTCCATAGAGCAGCTTGCACCAAGCCCCTGTGTCCAACCTGGCCTTGAACACTGCCAGGGATGGGGCAGCCACAGCTTCTCTGGGCACCCTGGGCCAGCGCCTCAGCACCCTCACAGGGAAGAGCTTCTGCCTAAGAGCTCAGCTCAGTCTCATGTGAACCCTTCAGCTTAAACCACATCCAAGAAAAACCAGCATGGAAGTCAGAAGGGAGCACGTTATAAACACCCAGTCAAGAATCTCTCCTCTTCCATACTCAATACTAATGCTAAATCAGATTCAAGTCACTAAATCACCCAACAGCCAAACCAGATCCTATTCTTAGCACTGAAATCCTGTTGTTTACACAACTGGATGCCACTAACCATGAGTAGTACTAAGAATAAAGAAGGGGTTTTGACGTACAGAAGTCAACTGATTTTCAGTCTACTTACACATAAGGAGGTTGTCTGATAGGCAACGAGTAAGCAAACAAGTACAAGCAGGTCAAGGCTTGGAGTACTGCTGATCTATGTACCCAAATACACCTACTAGTAAGAAACTTGAAGGAGAGCGACAAATCAAAGCGTGTCCTCATGTATCAGAGTGCAGATTAGTGCAAGACTAAGAGAAAGAGGGCAAAAAAGGGGTGGAAAGGAAAGAAATCCCGGCTAAGAGAAGTGTCAACATTGGTGTTATTTTACACCATAGACTCCATGTGGAAGTTTCTAGGGTATTAAACCTCATTAAACCATCCCCAGGGAGCTGTGAAAAGGAAAAAGCAAGGCAAAGGTTGCAGTGCTGTGTTCACAGTTACTAAGAAGGGGAAAAGTAACCTCAAGTCAGCTTTTGAAATGGAAAACAGGGCTGAAAGCCTACCTGTGTTTCAAGTTGAGTCTACAGAACCAGCACCCTGCCATCAGCAATGGGATTAGATGTGGAGCTCTTCAAGGATCTTGCAACACTTCACAAATGCTGTTCTAAGACAGTCTGAGTATTTGCATGAGAAATAACATACTGATGGGCATCGAGCTACAAGCACCCAACTACACCATCAACAGGACTGTTACTTTGGAATCAGTCTTTAATGACATTTACTCTTAACATGGTATTCAGTCAAGTAGAACACATCTTAGACATAACACATACCTGCAAGAAACTGAAGAGCAAAGTGATCTTACTATAGGAAATCACATTTTGAGGTTATAAAGACTGTAGACAAGGTACTAAACTGTCAACTCTAGTTTAAAAACCTTCCTATAAAAGAAATACAATATATGCATTTCCAGTCCAGATGAAACTATTGGTGGCTCACTGCCATCATTTCCATCCCAGCTGAACCACAGAATCACAGAATGGTTTGGGTTGGAAAGGACCTTAAAATCACCCACTTTCAATGCCCTGCCATGGGCAGGGACACCTTCCACTAGAGCAGCTTGCTCCAAGCCCCTGTGTCCACCCTGGCCTTGAACACTGCCAGGGATGGGGCAGCCACAGCTTCTCTGGGCACTCAGTTCAAGATGTATTCCCGAATCTGCCCAAGCACATTTGTGGTCTGGGGCAGCACAGGATGAGCAGACAGGAGGCTTGATGAATGCCTTTGCTACCTGTACCTGTCTGGGAGCCTGACAACACTTCTGCTGGAAGTAGATCCTATAGCATCTCTGCAGCAACCCAATTCAAAAGCTGCAAAGTGTCCCATGAAACCACCAACCATCACTCCATGATGCTGAAACTACCTGTTCATCCAGATACAAGCAGGTCATCCTATAATCATAACAGCCACAGGCACAAAGACGGCAAAGGTATCATCTCTAAGGCAAGTTTAAACCTCTCTTATCTTAGCCATGACACCTCCCTCTACATAAACTTCACTATTCCTTGATGCAGAAGATTGTCTAAATTACTTTCCAGTGTTGATTTCAGCCTTATTTTCTATGATTCAAGGTGTAACAAAGGAGATTATGCTCCTCTACTGCTGGAAGTCTGAGTCATCTCAGGAGGAGACAGTAGAAAAAGCCTCTTGCAAGGCTTTTTTCATACTTACAGTTCAAGGAGAGGTGTCTCCAGCTTGACTCAATCAGGTTTGGTGTTTTATTTCCCCCCTTATAAAAAGTATTACTTACTACTTAATAAAAGAAAGGCTTGTAACCCAGCTCTTAGTGACCTGAATGTACACACTAAAGCACTGCTTTTGAGAAGACAGCATGGGCAGGATGGTTGCTACTACAGAATCTCCAACCAAAACCTGTCTTTACACATAAATTGTGCTAAGTATTGTACTCTTACCACTAAGAACTCCCCTTTCTTACCTTTTTCAGCTGACCTTAGACAAGGACTTATCAGCCACTGAGATCTCATTTAACTTTATCTCTTCAACTAATCTTTAGCTGTTTTACAGGAGAACTTCAGTGTTTGATGAACATGCAGTAAATCACTACAGGATTCTCAGCGCAGGCAGATGGGAACTGTTAGGAGAAGCTGAAAGAATCCTTATATTCCATCCATTTATTACAGACCTCAAGTATCTCTTCTGAATTCGAGTCCAAATACATTTATTGTTGTGTGCTGGGATTTATGGACTCCTCTGGATGCAGAAAAATCCCAGATGGTCCAATAGACTGGTGGCCCATTTTTATTGTCTATAACCGCCTGTCTTTAATACAGGCTATTTTTAAAGCTTAAGGAATTGCTTCATTTTTAACTGCTTTCACCTGCTTCTACTTTGGTATCCCACCATCTGGTTTAGATCTCTTCTTCTCTTCTTCTGTTCAGGCTTCTGCCATATCCCAAATTATATTCAAAGTCTCAAAGTTTAATCTCTCCTTCAGAAAGCTCTTCAGGGAAGAAGTCAGGAAAATAATGATTTTTGCACATCACAGCTAACTGCTTTCCACAGGCTGAAGTGTGGCACAAGTTAAATAGTATATTACACCCCCTTTGGCAAGTGTAAGTTAAATTCCAAATCTAGTTTGGAATTGTGTTAGAAAATCTTAATTCACAAAGTGATGGAAAAGTTCAAAGACTACTAATATACATGGCTTTGCAAGCTAAATTAATAGCAAGGACAGTGCTGCTTTAAGAACACTTAATTATTCCAGAAGCCCAGACTGGTTTGGATTGGAACCTTAAAGCCCATCCAGTTCCAAACCCTGTCACAGGCAGGGACCACTTCCACTAGGGCAGCTTGCTCCAAGCCCCTGTGTCCAACCTGGCCTTGAACACTGCCAGGGATGGGGCAGCCACAGCTTCTCTGGGCACCCTGTGCCAGCACCTCAGCACCCTCACAGGGAAGAGCTTCTGCCTATGAGCTCCTCTCAGTCTCCCCTTGGGCAGGTTAAAGCCATTCCCCTTGGCCTGCCCCTACAGGCCCTTGTCCCAAGCCCCTCTCCAGCTTTCCTGCAGCCCCTTCAGGCACTGGAGCTGCTCTCAGGTCTCCCCTTCAGGAGCCTTCTTCTTCTCCAGGCTGCCCCAGCCCAGCTCTCTCAGCCTGGCTCCAGAGCAGAGCTGCTCCAGCCCTCGCAGCAGCTCCATGGCCTCTTCTGGCCTCGCTCCAACAGCTCCACGTCCCTCTTGTGCTGCTGCCCCAGACAGGGCTGCAGGGGGGTCTCCCCTTCACACAGCAGAGGGTCAAGATCCCCTCCCTGAGCTGCTGCTCACGCTCTGGGGGTGCAGCCCAGCACACAGGGGGGGTTCTGGGCTCAAGCACACACTGAAGCCGGGTCATGGGGAGCTTCTCCTCACCCAGCACCCCAAGTCCTTCTCCTCAGGCTGCTCCATCCAGGCTCCCCCAGCCTGGGTTTGTGCTGGGGATTGCCCTCACCCATGGGCAGGACCTTGTCCTTGGCCTGGTTGAGCTCCATGAGGTTCACATGGTCCCAGCTCTCAGCCTGTCCAGGTCCCTCTGGATCCCATCCCTTCCCTCCAGTGTCACTGCACCACACAGCTCAGTGTCATCAGCAAACCTGCTGAGGGTGCTCAATCCCACTGTCCAGGTCTTCAACAAAGATATTCAACAGCTCCAAGCCCAGTATTGACTCCTGAGGAACACCACCCATCACTGGCCTCTACTTGGCCATCAACGCATTACCTATTAGTTCACTGAAGATCACAAACTCAGTTCACTGACTAAATGAAGCCTGTACCACCATATCTGAAGCACCTTTGCTGCTTCCTGCCCAATTTCATGCACTGGATTTGTGACAGAACCAACACGCTGTGGTTTTCTCTTTCGCTCCCTATTTCCAAGGCCAATATGCAGGATGGCTGCAGGGAGATGACTGCAGAGCAGGACTTGGCAGAATGCAGCTGAAACCCAATTATTCACTCTTGTACAGATAAAGAGCTGATGCATTTCTGTGCCTGTAGCAGTCACTGGTGTGATAGCAGAGTCATCCGTCAGATGTGGGGAACAACTGTGCCTCACACAACACTACCAAGAACCAGGGTAGTTTAGAGAATGATGGATTTTAAGCTTAAGCCCATGGATAGGACACCCTACATGAGGATAGAACTAAATAGCCCAAACCAGATAAGATAATGACCTGAAAAAGTCACAAGTTCTTGCTTGATAGGGCTGAAGTATGAGGAGTGGACAAGAACATGGTCTAAACATTTAATGAAGTTTGAATTGTCTCAACCTCAGCCCTTATGGGGGTCTGTGAGGGGGGCAGACAGAGGTGGAAGGAGCTGGTGTCTTCCCTCCAACACAAACCACATCCTGTTTGCTCACTGTAAAGGAATGTTGTATCCCCAGAAAGCTTTTGTTATTTAATAGTGTTGGGACTTTTCTGCATCAGAAGAAGGAAACCTTAAAAGCCTTTTTTAAGTGAGAAGGGCTCCCATTGTTCAAGCCGGGTCACTTGAAATCACTGCTACCAAGGATGTTTCCAAGTGGGTATTAGGAAAAGTAGTCTGAGGAAGAACAGGCACAAGAATACCCAACACTCCAATAGATGAGCAAGGCACATGGAATCCCAGACTGGTTTGTGTTAGAAGAGATCTCAAAGCTCAGCCAGGTCCAACCCCTGCCACGGGCAGGGACCCCTTCCACTAGAGCAGCTTGCTCCAAGCCCCTGTGTCCAACCTGGCCTTGAACACTGCCAGGGATGGGGCAGCCACAGCTTCTCTGGGCACCCTGTGCCAGTGCCTCAGCACCCGCACAGGGAAGAGCTTCCGCCTAAGAGCTCAGCTCAGTCTCCCCTCGGGCAGGTTCAAGCCATTCCCCTTGGCCTGGCCCTACAGGCCCTTGTCCCAAGCTCCTCTCCGGCTTTCCTGCAGCCCCTTTAGGCACTGGAGCTGCTCTCAGGTCTCCCCTTCAGGAGCCTTCTCTTCTCCAGGCTCACCCAGCCCAGCTCTCTCAGCCTGGCTCCAGAGCAGCTGCTCCAGCCCTCGCAGCACCTCCATGGCCTCCTCTGGTCTCACTTCAGTAGATCCAATGTTTACTTCTCCTATTCAAAGGAATAAGAGTGATGAGTTTAGAGGGAAGTAGAAAAACACCAAGATACAGATGTCTGTTGTATGGTCACCAGAAGAGATCCCAGACTGGTTTGGGTTGGAAGAGACCTTAAAGCTCGTCCAGTTCCAACCCCCTGCCACAGGCAGGGACACCTTCCATAGAGCAGCTTGCTCCAAGCCCCTGTGTCCAACCTGGCCTTGAACACTGCCAGGGATGGGGCAGCCACAGCTTCTCTGGGCACCCTGGGCCAGCGCCTCAGCACCCTCACAGGGAAGAGCTTCTGCCTAAGAGCTCAGCTCAGTCTCCCCTCTGGCAGGTTAAAGCCATTCCCCTTGGCCTGTCCCTATGGACCCTTGCCCAAAGCCCGTTTCCAGCTTTCTTGTCAGCCTTGTTGACCTAAATGAGGTTTGCAGCAGCAAAGCCCAGCTTCAAAGCCCGTCTCCTTCTCAAATAAGCTGCCTCACAGCTGTACGAGCTTCAGAGCAGAGACTGGCACTGATGTTACATCGCAGACAAGCAGCTTGAGGGCCTGTTGGAAAGAACACAGCTAAAATGCAATGATAGGAAACTGCCATCACCACTGCACTTCTCAGCTACAGAGCTGCAACACAATACTCCTCATACCCTTTTTAGATCAAGCTACCAAATGATGGTGGAGGCCACAAGCTGACAAGCTGACAAGGTGTCCAGTTACCTAAGAGGAAGAGCTAACCAGTCTGCCAGCCATCAGCATGCTTGGAAGAGTGTCAAACTAAGAAGCTAAGATCACCACCTGATGAGCAAGGCTGAAATCAAATGGAAAAGCAGGATTACAAGCGTGCACTTTGCTTTGTTAGTGCTGAGATTAAAACATGGGGATGCATCACAAATCACAAGTGAATGCAGGTTTGGTTACTACATGGGTTTTAGTAACTGGAGAGAAACTTGTAAAACAAACTTGATGACAAAAATACTGATTGCCAAGGGGAAAAAAAACCCATATCCTCATTCAAGCTTTACACAACACAAAGAGAATTAGTTTATTGGGAAAGGAATACGTATTGGCAGTTTAACTTTATGGAATGTGCTTTCGAAATGCCTATCTGAATAGCTCAAGATGATGATAATGAGAAGCAGAAGCACTGCCATCTTCTCATTAAGAAGTATAACAGCTGTGACCTTGCTCTTGGGGAACCTACAATAGCTTCGATATGTACAGGTTGGATAGAGGGAAAAGAAAGCAAAGAGGCAGTTTTGGATAAGATAGCCAGTAATTTAGACAAGAGGGTATCGTTAGAGAATCATACTAGACATGTTACCCAAAGCTCTGTCCAACCTGGCCTTGAACACTGCCAGGGATGGGGCAGCCACAGCTTCTCTGGGCACCCTGTGCCACTGCCTCAGCACCCTCACAGGGAAGAGCTTCTGCCTTATATCCAACCTAAACCTCCCCTGTTTCAGTTTGAACCCATCTCCCCTTGTCCTATCACTACAGTCCCTGATGAAGAGTCCCTCCCCAGCATCCTTGCAGCCCCCTTCAGACACTGGAAGAGATTCCTCTCTTCTCCAGGCTGAACAGCCCCAATGTTCTCAGCCTGGCTCCATACAGGGGTGCTCCAGCAGCCCCTGATCATCCTCGTGGCCTCCTCTGGACTTGCTCCAACAACTCCATGTCCTTCTTATGTTGAGGACACCAGAACTGTTTCAGCCATTAATGCTTTCCAACACCTCCAGAAGACAGCTAGCAATCCATGGAGTGAGTAACCCTGATGTTTTCATGACACATCCCAGCTTGAATTCAAGGCTTGCCACATACAAACCATCACAAGGAAGGACTATCCGTGAGGACAGAGCAGACAACTTCCCTACTACAGCTTTACATCTCCCTGCCACTGAAGGCTTAGTTTTTAACTAGAGGACACTTTATACAGGTCAAGTCCTTGCTTCTCGAGCAATGAAGTAATGCTTAGAGAAATCATCTCAGCAGGAGCCTAGTGCTCCAAAGGGAGTGACTTAAGACTCATATGTCTCCACAGAAACATTTGTCAGCTGTAGATGTCTGGGGTCAGTGGTCTCATCTACTGCACTTACCAAAATCAGCTTTCCCAGGGTGAGCCAGGAGCATGTAAGAGCTCCTAGTTCCCAGAACCAGTTGTTAACAGCATCTAAATCCATTCAAGAACACCTGATGTAATCCTTAATCTGCACACAGTAATATTTGCTGAGGCAAGGAAGGCAAAAAGCATTGTTTTGGAGATCAAGAATAAAACAAGCCAGGACTCTAGCTGAGTAGCCTCAAGAATGTGGGATGTAATAATGCAGTTCAAGATAAGTTCATGGCAACAAGCATTCTTTGAGCAACACTTTACACACACTCAATCTACCACAAAGACTCAACGTTGCTTTGACAGCTATTAGATTTCTCAACAAACCATCTCCCTCCATCTGATTGGAGTTTGCCAAGATTCCTTCCCCAAGCTGCCATTGTATTATCTCAGATCAAGTACCAAATGTGATTAAAGACTTGGAGTGAGCTGGAAGATGTTAATGGCAGGGAAAAGTTACTCTTCACTTGCTTGTGTGAGATGGCTTTGTGGTAAGTGGCTTATCTATTACCAGCCACAAAGCAATAACCACCTTCGTACTGTGGTAGTAAGTCTACTACAGTTGAAACTCTGATTTTTCATACTCATTGGAGCAGGAGCAAGGCCATGGTAGCAAGGATCACTTTTCAACTACGCTCATTCCACAAGTGGTTTCAAACACTCCAAAACTATCCATATGCCTGTTCGGCAACACTCATCACCCCTTATCTGCCAATCCAGCTTGTCACATTGAATTGAAAGACAGTGCATTGAGAAAGGTATTTTGGAAGAAGTCTTGATCTCTTTGCTTTACTCATAGAATCCCAGACTGGTTTGTGCTGGAAGGGACCTCAAAGCTCATCCAGTTCCAACCCCTGCCACGGGCAGGGACCCCTTCCACTAGAGCAGCTTGCTCCAAGCCCCTGTGTCCAACCTGCCCTTGAACACTGCCAGGGATGGGGCAGCCACAGCTTCTCTGGGCACCCTGTGCCAGCGCCTCAGCACCCTCACAGGGAAGAGCTTCTGCCCAAGAGCTCAGCTCAGTCTCCCCTCAGGCAGGTTAAAGCCATTCCCCTTGGCCTGTCCCTACAGGCCCTTGGCCAAAGCCCCTCTCCACCACTCATCACTGTACTTCCTGCATTTAATCACAACAGAAGGTTTTCAGACAGGACAAGTAGCAGCATGATTTAGAAAGCTGTCTCATGATTAAATGAGCACTCTCCTCTTTAATATTCAACCAGCAGGTTGTAGAAATGTTATATGAAAACTTGATTACAAGAAGTAGGAACTGAGCATAGCTTTGAAGTCAGAGATGCCCAAAGGCTCCCAAACAGATGGCATGAGTGTGCTCCGCTGTACTCACATTACACCTAACAAGGATACTGATATGATTTAAAGAGATTCAGTAGCTTCCAGCCAGAAACATGCAGGCACTGAATCTGTGAGATGTTTAGATTGTATCAGCACTGAATGAAGACTACATGAGAAATACTACAACAATAACAGCAACAACAGAGTCTGCCTCCCTCCAGACACAACAATCCTTACTTTGCTCTACCCTCTAAGCTATTCTCTATTTAAAATCTGGGAGCAGACTACCAGAAGCATTAAATGCAGGGCTTGACAGACAGTGTCAAAACATATCATTGATAGTTTAATCTCAGCATTCCTCCTGTGTTTCTGAGGCTGTGATGAAGTGTGAGACTTCAGCTCTGCAAGAATGATGCCAAAGAATGTAGGTGGTTTATCCAGCAAACATGTTTGTTTGTCAATGGAGGGAGGAACACGCTGTTGTCTCAAGTAGCTGAAATATCACAGAATCATGGAATAGTTATGGTTGGAAAGGACCTTAAGATCATCCAGTTCCAACCCCCTGCCATGGGCAGGGACACCTCACACTAAACCATGGCACCCAAGGCTCTGTCCAACCTGGCCTTGAACACTGCCAGGGATGGAGCATTCACAACCTCCCTGGGCAACCCATCCCAGTGCCTCAGCACCCTAACGGGAAAGAATTTCCTCCTTAGATCCAATCTGAAGTTCCCCTGGTTAAGTTTTAACCCATCACCCCTTGTCCTATCACTCCAGTCCCTGATGAAGAGTCCCTCCCCAGCATCCTTATAGGCCCCCTTCAGACACTGGAAGCTGCTCTGAGGTCTCCACGCAGCTTCTCTTCTCCAGCCTCAACAGCCCCAACTTTCTCAGCCTGGCTCCATACAGGAGGTGCTCCAATCACTGAGCATCCTCGTGGCCTCCTCTGGTCCTGTTCCAACAGTCCCATGTCCTTCTTATGTTGAGGACACCAGAACTGCACACAGTGCTGCAGGTGAGGTCTCACAAGAGCAGAGCAGAGGGGCAGGATCACCTCCTTCGCCCTGTTGGTCATGCTCCTTTTGATGCGGCCCAGGATACGGTTGCTTTCTGGGCTGCAAGCGCACACTGAAGCCGCCTCATGTTCATTTTCTCATCAACCAACACCCCCAAGTCCTTCTCCACAGGGCTGCTCTGAATCTCTTCTCTGCCCAACCTGTAGCTGTGCCTGGGATTGCTCCCACCCAGGTGTAGGACCTTGCACTTGGCATGGTTAAACTCCATGAGGTTGGCATCAGCCCACCTCACAAGCGTGTCAAGGTCCCTCTGGATGGCATTCCTTCCCTCCAGGGTATCAACCGAACCACACAGCTCGGTGTCATCGGCAAACTTGCTGAGGGCACACTCAATCCCACTGTCCGTGGCAGCGACGAAGATGTTGAACAAGACCGGTCCCAACCCCGATCCCTGAGGGACACCACTCGTTACTGGTCCCCAGCAGGACATTGAGCCATTGACCACAACTGTTTGTGTGCGGCCATCCAGCCAGTTCTTTATCCACCGAGTGCTCCATCCATCAAATTGATGTCTCTCCAATTTAGAGACAAGGATGTCATGTGGGACAGTGTCAAACGCTTTGCACAAGTCCAGGTAGATGCCATCAACTGCTCTACCCCTGTCCATCAGTTCTGTAGCCCCATCATAGAAGGCCACCAAATTGGTCAGGCAGGATTTCCCCTCAGTGAAGCCATGCTGGCTGTCACCAAGCACCTTGTTGATTTCCATGTGCCTTAGCATGCCTTCCAGGAGAATCTGCTCCAGGATTTTGGCCAGGCACAGAGGTGAGACTGACTGCTCTGTAATTCCCCGGGTCATCCATTTTCCCCTTCTGGAAAATGGGGGTTATATTTCCCTTTTTCCAGTCATCAGGAACTTCACCTGACTGCCATGCTCCAGCACCTCTATGTCCCTCTTGGAGTGAGGGGCCCAGAGCTGAACACAGGATCCAAGGTGCAGCCTCACCAGTGCCCAGTGCAGGGGCACAATCCCTGCCCTGGCCCTGCTGCCGCACTGGTGCTGATCCAGGCCAGGATGCTGGGGGCTCCCTGGGCACAAGCTGCTCATGTTCAGCTCCATCCATCAGCACCCCCAGGGCCTTTTCCATGAGCAGTTTCCAGCCACAATTCCTCAAGCCTGGAGTGTTTCATGGGGTTGCTGTGACACAAGTGCAGGACCCAGCACTGAGCTCTGTGGAACCTCATATGATTGGCTTTGTCCCACAGTTCCAACCTGTCCAGATCCCTCTGCAGAGCTTTCCTATCCTCCAGCACATCAACACTCCCACCCAGCTCTGTATCACCTCAAACATACCAAGGGCACACTCATATGCTTTGAAATCTTGGCTCCAGAACTTCTGAGCAGTAATACTCTTTCCTTCCTACATATTTGATACACTCTGGAAATGTGGAAGAGGATCACTGAAAAAGTGCATTAATGAGATATTTAGTAAAAAGCATGTTCCTGCCTTAATTTGGTGGTTCAGAAAGTCACAAAAGTAGATTTATGAGAGAAACAGCCTTGTAATAGCACCAGAGCTATTTTATGGAATACAGGAAGGGAACAGTTATTGAATAGATTATAAACACCACTATCTCTGCAGTTACAAAGCTGACCATATATTGTATGCTACCAGCAGGTATTCTACGCCTCATTCTACCTGCACTCATGTGACAAGTGCTTAAGTTCTCACCAGAGCCTCCTGCTTCATTTGTACACTCTTCAGGTCTGGTCTAACAGTAACTGCAGCAGACAAACATAATACTCCTACAAGAACTTTGACACTGAAATGACCTGGAGCATCCAAGAATACAGGTGTGAAGCAGATAAAGTAACTTATGTTGTGAAAGCTCTCAGAATGTTTAACCAGCTTATAACAAGGGCTTGAAAAAACTGGTAAAGAAACCTTACAGTGAAGCAAGACATTTATACAGTATAACAGTAGAAACAAACACGTGTACTTATGGAATTCTCTCTAGTAAAGAGATCAGTTATTCCTCCAATGTATGTCTTTTTAGAACCATAGAATAGTTAGGGTTGGAAAGGACCTTAAGATCATCCAGGTCCAACCCCTCCTGCCATGGGCAGGGACACCTCACACTAGACCAGGTCACCCAAGGCTCTGTCCAACCTGGCTTTGAGCACTGCCAGGGATGGAGCATTCACAACCTCCCTGGGCAACCCATTCCAGTGCCTCAGCACCCTCACAGGAAAGAACTTCTTCCTTAGATCCAACCTAAACTTCCCCTGTTTCAGTTTGAACCCATCACCCCTTGTCCTATCACTCCAGTCCCTAATGAAGAGTCCCTCACCAGCATCCTTATAAGCCCCCTTCAGATACTGGAAGGCTGCTATGAGGCCCCCAAAGCACTCAGAAGCTCTTAATATGGATCTCAGGGCAACCCTGGAGTCCAAAAGAAGTATAAAGCCAAGAAAAACGTTTAACCCAGTCAATAATCAGTTTGACTACAACACAACATCATGCAGCAGAGAGAAAACCTCACTACAGTTACTCAACAGTTGAGGCTGGAGTTTGAAAAGCTGCTAAATGGCAGGTGACTGAAAGGAAGACGTTTACTAATAGCTGTTAATTGCTGTGTTCAATTCAGCTCAGGAGCAGGTGAGAAACATGAGCTATTAGTCTGGAATGAAAAGTGCAAGTTAAGCCTTTGGAGGTTTTCTATAGCTAGCCAAGTCCTTTGAGAGATGGGGGGACTGACTCTCCAAAAGCCGGGAACAGAAGATCTCAGCAGGAGCTAATCCTGACTAAAGTGTTGCAGAACACAAGGAAATGGCCCCAAAGGGATTCAGAGACTTAGCTAAAAACTTTCTCCTTTGCAGAAACCTACCGTGAAATGAAACATTAAGTGAGGAGGGGTTGGGAGGCTACGGCCTGAAGGACTAAACCTTCCAATCTGTCTCAGACAACAGGAAATTGGTTTAATCTTTCCTACACCCACACACAGGCAGCTCCACTCCTCTGAAATCTGTTTTCCAGATAGAATCATAGAATAGTTAGGGTTGGAAAGGACCTTAAGATCATCAAGCTCCAACCCTCCTGCCACGGGCAGGGACACCTCACCCTGGACCATGTCACCCACAGTTCTGTCCAACCTGGCCTTGAACACTGCCAGGGATGGAGCATTCACAACCTCCCTGGGCAACCCATTCCAGTGCCTCACCACCCTCACAGTAAAGAACTTCTTCCTTAGATCCAATCTAAACTTCCCCTGTTTCAGTTTTAACCCATCACCCCTTGTCCTATCACTGCAGTCCCTGATGAAGAGTCCCTCCCCAGCATCCCTATAGCCCCCCTTCAGACACTAGAAGCTGCCCTGAGGTCTCCATGCAGCTTCTCTTCTCCAGGCTCAACAGCCCCAACTTTCTCAGCCTGGCTCCATACAGGAGCTGCTCCAGCCCCTGATCATCCTCGTGGCCTCCTCTGGACTTGTTCCAACAGTTCCATGTCCTCTTTATGTTGAGAACACCAGAACTGCACACAATGCTCCCAGTGAGGTCTCACGAGAGCAGAGACAGAAATGGTCTAAGAACAGGAAAGAGTTTGGTCATATGCAAAGAGAACTACACTGAAGCAAACCAGATTCATGGTAAGTTGCCCAGGAAGTGTTTGGACAAGTTCTTAAAATGGTATCAGAATTCATTTGTAAGACATCATTCTATAGTCCTATTGTGTCAGAACAGGAAGACCTCAGTGAGTTCAACTCAAGGGTCTGCTTGTCAATGGTCACTAAGCTTCAAAGAGAAATCAGACACTTCCAAGCATCCCAATCCTGTCAACTGTGCACAATAAGACCCTTCCAACTTGATTTGGACCATTAGGAATTAATGTAATACTTTGATTGCTTATTTCCAAAGAGAAGAGGGGTTCTGTGTCACACACAGCTCCTTTTTGCATATTTCCAAAGAGAAGAGGGGTTCTGTGTCACACACAGCTCCTTTCCAAAAATCCATTTCCCCTCAGCCATTTCCTTTCCTACTTTTTCAAACCTTTCCTATGGAATAACAAAGTTCCTGACCCTGTCACCATCCACACAGACAGGATGAGACCTGGCCTTGACAGATGGTCAGCAGTGAGTTCCTTTGAATTCTGTGGTTTCAGGCTTTAAAGTAAAGCTTAACCAACAATTGCAGCTACTTTCACATTAGAGCACACAGGTGCAAAGACAGAGGGAAAGAGGCAAAGTGCCAAAACACAGGAGAAAGGATGTGGAGAGTGAATTTAAGGACAGCAGGACCCTGTTTCCTAGTAGCATAACAATAACAATAGCATAGCTACATGTTGAAAGACAATGACTACAGAACAAGTTAAACACTCCTCATTGAGAATTAAGTTGATTTGTAGTAGGGAACAGCTTACACCGCTCTTTTTCAGTTGATTAAAATCCTCTGTGTTAAAACAAAGTATTAATTTTACTAGGTTTTAGATCACAGAGTCCCAGACTGGTTTGGTTTGGAAAGGACCTTTAAGCTTACCCAGTTCCAACTCCCTGCCACTAGAGCAGCTTACTCCAAGCCCCTGTGTCCAACCTGGCCTTGAACACTGCCAGAGATGGGGCAGCCACAGCTTCTCCTGTGCTGGTGCGTCACCACCCTCACAGTAAAGAACTTCTTCCTTATATCTAACCTGAACTTCCCCTGTTTCAATTTGAACCCATCACCCCTTGTGCTATCACTCCAGACCCTGATGAAGAGTCCCTCTCTGTATCCTTGCAGCCCCCTTCAGACACTGGAAGCTGCTCCGAGGTCTCCATGCAGCTTCTCCTCTCCAGGCTGAACAGCCCCAGTAATAACTTGAAACTCTGTGTCCTTTCACACTACCCAGAACTGTTCAAGGGGGTTTTATCATTCTGATAAAGGACATAAGCATATTTATAACACACTTACTCTCGCTCTTTCTCCGTCAGTTTGTCATTGATGTTGTCCTTTATCGTAGACCGGGAGCCCTTGTGGATTATTGGATACCTGAGTGGCACTTGTAAGAAGTACGATATCATTGACACCAAGTGTGCAGTGTAGCCCAGGGCAACAGCAATGCTTCCATCATCTTTTGCTGTCAAGAACAAAAGGATTCCATTATTAAAATAAATCAACTGAATCCGAGTGTAGGCTGAGTGCAAGTCCGTCATAGAACGGTTTGGGTTGGAAAGGACCTTAAGATCCTACAGTTCCAACCCCTTGCCATGGGCAGGGACACCTCACCCTAGACAATGTCACCCACAGTTCCGTCCAACCTGGCCTTGAACACTGCCAGGGATGGGGCAGCCACAGCTTCTCTGGGCACCCTGTGCCAGCGCCTCAGCACCCTCACAGGGAAGAGCTTCTGCCTTATCTCCAACCTGAACTTCCCCTGTTTCAGTTTGAACCCATCACCCCTTGTCCTATCACCACAGTCCCTGATGAAGAGCCCCTCTCCAGCATCCTTGTAGGCCCCTTCAGGTATTATTATTGCTCAGAGAACAATACAATAATGAAGCTGTCAGAAGTTATAACTGAAGAAGAGATTCAAGACTGAAATTTAGGCTGTTTTACAGTTGCTTGCACTTCACTGCATTTGCCTCTTCCATTAAAGAGCAATACAAAATGGGGGATAACTTGTTCTCCTTCCAATATTCCACTTTTCAAAGCTAAATATGACTCTTCAACACTTGCTGAGTAGGGGAGGGTGGAGAAGAAATGGGAAAAGCAAAACAAAATCCCCAAGACAAAACTGAAGCCTCAAGCTTTATGCATGTCTGAGGTGGAGCTGACATGTATGACCAGGGTCAGGGAAAGCTGCATTCCTCCAAACTCCATTCATTAGTGAGATCAGTTGGAGAGACACCGACCCCAGGGTATGAAATCTATTCTCTGCCAATAACTGCAAGAACTTAGATTAACCCATTGGTTTAAAGTATCATTTTCAATTGGACATTTAAGGTTGCAACCTTGAAGTTTCACCTGAGGGGGAATAGCATGGGTCTGGCAATTCAAGTTACAGCCTTCAGCCTCTGAGGGCTTTTCCTTTCTATTTGCTCTATTTTAGTTCTTTATAAGTGAACATACCAATACAAACAATGTGAGAATCACCCTTTCTAAGGCACAAGGGAGTCCTGTGAAATCAGCTGTACAGAGGACTCTCCAAGAAGCTTACAGTGATGTTCAGCCACAACTATGAAATCATACTGAGCTCTGAGAGCCTAACTTAGAACCATAGGATGGCTTGGGTTGAAAAGGACCTTAAGATCATCCAGTTCCACCACCCTGCAATAGGTTGCTCCAAAAGCCTTCCACTAGAGCAGCTTGCTCCAAGCCCCTGTGTCCAACCTGGCCTTGAGCACTGCCAGGGATGGGGCAGCCACAACTTCTCTGGGCACCCTGTGCCAGTGCCTCAGCACCCTCATGCAGTCACCTGTACAACTGTTACTCAGAAAGGTATATTACAGATTTGCTTCTGCAACAGGAAGAGTACAGACAGTTAAACTAGAAGCTGACTTCTAAAATACTCCACATACTCCAGCTTTAAAGTCTTCCTTATGCAAGGTATGTATTTGGTAAGCTCACCAGCAGCTACAGCAAACTGAATGGGGATTCATGCACGATGTCCCAATCCAGGTTTATGGACTGCGAGTAGCCACAATGGAATTTTAGATCAGACAAGCATTATCCAGCATCCCTCCATTTGGAAAGCACCTCTGGAAACTGCATAGTCCTACCACCCTGCTCAGTGTAGGATCAGCTACAGCAGGCTGTGCATGACCCCATTGGGTTCTGAGCATCCTCAAGGATGGAGACTCCAGATGGAAACTCTGGAGCCTCCCTGGGTAACCTGCTCCAGTGTCCCAGTGTTGAGACTTGGAACACTGAGGTACTTTTCTAAGCATCAACAGTAACCCCCTTTGTACTAGGAATTAGGAATAAATGATGCATAAGTTTACTTCTAGTCCCTTTTCAGCCAGGTATCTGCATCATAAGCCATTCCTATCACTTTACTTAATTCCATGAAGTTCAGCAGCAGCATCAACTGTAACAACTGAATTAAGAACATGCAGCTACCTTGAAAGTCTTCAGAATTAGGAAGCTTGACTCCACAAACAAAGTAATCCTTCTGATCATTCTGCAAGGTTAAAAACCAACAATGAGAATGGAAAAGGAACACCCAGAACACAGAAACCTGCACAAAAAAAACCATCACAACAAAGCATTTTTTGACAGAAGAAACTAAATATTCAACTAAACTCGGAGTGAGTTTGTATTTTAGTCCATGTTTTACTAATATGGAAATAAATGCTACATAGAAAAAGGGAGAGCTTCATTATATAAAGGTTTTGGAGCTCTACTTTGACATCTGTTTATGTGCACTCCATTACAGTTCAGCTAGTTTACTGTCAGGGTTACTTTATATCATGGTAAACAGAATGGAAAGCATCCATTAAAATACAGCTATTCTGCTCTTGTAGTGGAGACTATTTGAGAGATGCTGGCACAAGTCCTCCTCCCGTAAGTTCCAATCCAGGGACCAAATCCAAGGTAAAGCTGGGAAAGACCAGCATGAGTGAAGTGCAAGTTTCATCATGAATAAAATGTGGTATTTGCTCACAGTGTGATAAATAGGAGGTTCATTTCCCATCAAGCAGAATGTCAAAACCATACCAGATCAATAGGGTAGATGTAGGAGAGCTCTGACAGCAGTTGTTTGCATCGAATAGCCTGCTGGGCATGTGTCTTCAGAAACAGTTCTCTTTGGGGAAAGAGATCCCAAACCCATTAGTTCCTACAAAAAGCTTTAAGTAAAGGTATCAAACCATCATATTCCCTCTGCATCTTCCCAAGCGCCACCTCCCCTCTCCCAAAAAAGCAAGGCAATTCCACCCCAATAAAAATAGAGAACACGAAGGTAACTTTGCATTTTCACTTGTACCTCATATAAGCATATTTTGCCTATGTCAACTAATTCCTAAAGCTCGACCTAAAACTCTTTACATAGTCTACACATGCAACCAAGCATCCGTTTTCTTCTCTTCTAGACTTGCCACTCTCAATTGTCAGTTTAGATACCTACAAATCATAGCAGATATGTCTGAACAGAGGTTTTGGGGTGACATTGGGAAGAATTTGGTGCCAGGAGCCAAATGGCCTGCTCTCAATCTTGTATTTCCTTTCCAAGAGCAGAAAAGGCATCGGTCCTGTTACCTCTTGGCAGTGCATTCCTTTCTTAATTCATGCAGGGATTCATTATGCTCTTGAAGTTTCTGGTATTCACTCTCAAATGTATTTCCTAAACATGAGGAATCAGGGAAAAAAAAATAGTATCAAATATTTTCTTGGCTATCTGAAGTATTATAAATGTAGATACTGACACAAATGTTGGCAATAACCCTCCACGTACTTTTAGATGCCTGTTTTCCATGTGATGCTGCCAACAAGGGAATGGCAGTCGAGGAGGAACACTTCTCCATGCATTACACACCATTCACCAGCCAAAGACACCCAATATAACTTCATTCTTCTTTGACACCTGCTCCCCTCATGTCCACAGTAGTGGAGAAATACGTAGGATCCTAGACTGGTTTGGGTTGGAAGGGACCTTAAAGCTCCTCCAGTTCCAACCCCTGCCATAGGCAGGGACACCTTCCACTGGAGCAGCTTGCTCCAAGCCCCTGTGTCCAACCTGGCCTTGAACACTGCCAGGGATGGGGCAGCCACAGCTTCTCTGGGCACCCTGTGCCAGCGCCTCAGCACCCTCACAGGGAAGAGCTTCTGCCTAAGAGCTCAGCTCAGTCTCCCCTCGGGCAGGTTCAAGCCATTCCCCTTGGCCTGGCCCTACAGGCCCTTGTCCCAAGCCCCTCTCCAGCTTTCCTGCAGCCCCTTTAGGCACTGGAGCTGCTCTCAGGTCTCCCCTTCAGGAGCCTTCTCTTCTCCAGGCTCACCCAGCCCAGCTCTCTCAGCCTGGCTCCAGAGCAGAGCTGCTCCAGCCCCCACAGCACCTTCATAGCCTCCTCTGGCCTCACTCCAACAAGTCTATAGGCCCTTGTAAAAAGCCCCTCTCCATCTTTCTTCAGAGGAAGAAGTAAATGACAACCCCCTCTCATTTTTAGTAGTGATTAATTACTGTAGACTCAGTTAAGTTTTAAAAGCCCTGGAAGAAGATCAAACATCCCTGTAGCTTGGTCTCTGGTGAGCTCCAAAGAGACACTGACACAGATTTTACCACTACAGGACACTTCCCCAGTAAAAGGAAACACCAAGACAACTGAGCACGTCACCTTTCACTTACATTATAAGCTATTAAGAGGGATATTTGTCTTCTAACACTTAGAATGGGATCCTAATCACAGGTATGATAACATCCCTTATGACATGATAATGTGCCTGCATCACGGTGCTGTTTACTGTGTTAACAGTGCAGGTCTTCTGATTTTCCCATTACAATTTAATTAAGCACTGCTGCAATATTGCTTTAGAGATGTGTCATGGTAAGAAGCTCTTCAGAAGCAGAACAGAATCTCCTGTCCAGGATTCATTATAACACAGATGGTGAAGAGCCTGGATCTGGCTGCAAACTTCAGATAAACAGAAGTAAGTTAGAGCCAGGTAAAAAAAACAACCTAAAACAGCACCTTCATGTTGGTGACCGTGACCATCAGCAAGGCTGCTACTCTTCTGATCAGTGGATTATGGATACCTGCAATAGCAGCAGTTTTACACTTACCTCTGTCATGCAAAGTACTTTTTTCCTTATGCAATAAGGATACTTCTTGACCAAGGGCCTTCTTCTGCCTCTCCAGTTCATTGCGTAGCACCAGGATCTTCAGCTGTAAACATTCACTCTCCTTTTTCTGTTGGAAGAAAAGCACATTTTAAACAATAAAGCAGCTTTTCTGCACACAAACAGTTCCATAAAAGGGGTGATAGGAGAGAAGGGAAAAAATAAGACAAGACAAGTGTCTGCCAGAGTTCATAGATTACCACAGGCCTTAAGCATTTTGCTGCTTTGGAAGGAGAGAAACTCAGCTGTGTCCTCCTCTGGGATGCATCTCCTCTGCTCTGATTGTGGAAAGCTGCTCATGGAAAAGGACCTAGGGGTCCTGATTAATGGACCTGAACAAGAGTTTGCACCCAGGCAGCCAAGAAGTCAACAGCATCCTGGCCTCTATCAGCACCAGTGTGGCAGCAGGGCCACAGAAGGGACCTTAAAGATCATCTAGCTCCAGCCCAGAATCTACCTCACAGCAATAAAGTAACTTCACATCCCATGTTTGCCTGTTCCTGGACAAGGCACCAGCCTCATGTCAGGACAAATATAATGAAGTCATAGAATCATAGAATGGTTTGGGCTGTAAAGGACCTTGAGATCATTCAGTTCCAACCCTCTGCCATGGCCAGGGACACCTCACACCAGACTATGTCACCCAAGGCTCTGTCCAACCTGGCCTTGAACACTGCCAGGGATGGAGCATTCACAACTTCCCTGGGCAACCCATTCCAGTGCCTCACCACCTTCACAGTAAAGAACTTCTTCCTTAGATCCAATCTAAACTTCCCCTATGTCAGTTTGAACCCATCACCCCTTGTCCTATCAGTCCAGTCCCTAATGAAGAGTCCCCCCCCAGCATCCTTGTAGCCCCCTTCAGACACTGGAAGCTGCTCTGAGGTCTCCACACAGCTTCTCTTCTCCAGGCTCAACAGCCCCAACTCTCTCAGCCTGTCTCCATACAGGAGCTGCTCCAGTCCCTGCCCATCCTTGTGGCCTCCTCTGTACTTGTTCCAACAGCACCATGTCTGTTTTATGCTAAGGACACCAGAACTGCACACATTCACTTTGAGCCCCTCTTGTTCCATCACCTCACTGCTTGCACCTGAGCTCAACCTTTGTGGGCAGAAAGCAGGAACTCATGCCAATGCATGCTTTTGGAGAGGGGAAGAGAACAGGCAAAACAAACTGTCAAAAGCTATTGTGAGATCTAATACAATTCCTGCTTAAAATGAATGTGTCACTTGAGTGACAGCTTCTGCAGGAACTGCGTTCACCCAAAGGGAGCAGGGTGCAAGAAGATACTGGCAATAGACTCACCTCCCTCTAAATCCACCACAGGTTCCTGTCAAGATTTATCTAAATCATTCCAAGTTTGGTTCTCCTGATCAACCTCTCCTGTGCGCTGTGCTGTATTTAGGCTTTTACAGTTTCAAAGCAGTTATAGAAAATAAAGGTAGAAATAGGATAAACAGTTTATTAACAGACACAAATCTCAAATCCATTCCATTCTGCTTCTCTGAGGAGTTCCCATTTGAAACGACAGGTTTAAAGATAGACTGTCAAGTGTGAAGAAAAACAAGCTTATGGTCAAAACACCAGCCAGATGCTAGAGCAAGCCCGTAGAATAAGGTTTTAAACACCCAAACTCACCAGTTCATTGCTTGTAGATGTACATCTCAGCTTCTCTTCAATCTCCCTTCCTATTTTCTGAACAGTTACCTGAGTCTGTTTAATTGCACACTGGGCTCTGTGAAGCCTGTGAGGAAAAGAGAAGATAGGGCTGAAGTACAGGTTCCCCAACACATGATGAATGCATCAGCTGCCTTAAACCCAGCAGCAGTAACGTGAATGCAATGTCAGCTTCCAGTTAGAAATGAAGCATTAGAGGAGGAATCATCACATGAAGGAGTAGCCAAAGCAAACCAGCAAGTGCCTAAATACGATCAACCACCAAATCTCCTTTTCATTTGTTAAATACAATAGAAGCTGATAAGCAAAGCTGTAGGTGACAGAGCAGATAATCATGACATGAAATCTCTGTAATCAAGTTCTAACACTGTTAACATCAAGACACAACAGTTACCATGGGCACTGTTATATAGCCCAGCTTTAAAAAGTGCAAATATCCTTTAGATAACACAGAGCTGCCCAGGCCAAGAGTGCAAAATAGCCTTTAGTATCTCCCTATATCCTATGGACCCTTCTGCAACAGAAATGTGGTTTTCTGAGTTGAACTATGCTTGAAGAGTGAAAGATGAGGACTGTTTCTGATCTAACCCTGACTTTAGGGTGAAAAGGAAACAGACTGTTTGCCTTATGAGGAAAAAGAAACCAGGCAGAGGAAAGCAGTGGCAAAACACAGTCTAAGAGAGGCATTAAAGGCATTAATATGGAGCAGAAATTAATGTATTCACTAAATAAAATGAGAGTTGGTCTGCAGACAATGTCTTTTAAGGCATGTACACCCAGGCTTACTCCTCCCAGTCACAGTTTTCACTATTAATGGCTTCTCCTTTTATAAGGATCCTCTTCAGACAACCTTGCTGCTGGGATAAGAACATAACTAAGGTCTAATGAGAACAGCAAAACCCCAAACAGGTATCCTACCACATGGTATCAGTGCTTTGCCAGGCTGATGCAATGCAAAGGCCAAGGTTGTTTCAGTGACCATCACCATTCACTCAAAATTAACCCCTCTTCATGGGAATGCTTAATTCTATTAAAGTAAGGTCACACATTTGCTGTGAGCCAAGGACCAAAGCACGAGAGCGCACAGAAGAGGATACACAGCTCCTTCCTTCTACACTCTTTAATCTCTTCCAGATTTATAAGGATTATTATTCAAAGGTTTTGGCTAATGGTTTTTAATGGTATGTATGCAGCCTAATCAGGCTACATGCTTCAAATATGAGTAACCACAAAGCACTACTACTTCTCACAGCATCTCCCCTCAGCATACCAACTTAATGGCACACATTACATCTTGGTTCATTCAGTATGAGGACAGCGGCTCAGCAAGCTAATACACAGCAAAGAGATGATACAAGGGCAACAGGGAACAAACAGTGTTAGTAACATTCATAGAGTCATGGATTGGGTCGGAAGGGAGCTTAAAGCTCATCCAGTTCCAACCCCTGCCACGGCCAGGGACCCCTTCCACTGGAGCAGCTTGCTCCAAGCCCCTGTGTCCAACCTGGCCTTGAACACTGCCAGGGATGGGGCAGCCACAGCTTCTCTGGGCAAATATAAGGGACAAACATCAATTCAGACTGACTCCTCAAACCAGTACATAGTTTAGAATACTTCAGTTAATCTGTAAATAAAGGTCTATTCCTAACCTACACAGGCTGCTACACAAAATAATTCAGTAATCAAGCCTGGGTTTAATAAGAAATTATTTTCTTTTTAAGCCAAACATCGATCGTGCAACATAAAGAACAAAACCATCCAGTTAAACTTGGCTGCCTTGATGCCAACTAACACCATTTACACACAAGACAAAGAACTTACTGATACTGGTTGACTCAATCCCAGTACATTTACTGTTATTCCAAGAACTTTAAAGTGCTAACAGTAAGATTATGACTACATCCAAAGTTAAAACTTCCAAGATTAAAACTTTTAGGGATTCATGTCACAAAACCAGCAGCTATCAACAAGAATCCCCTTTTCCAGACAGAAAGGTCCCTACATGGAAATCTTTGGTTATTCAACAACAGGAATGCAAACTAAGTGACGGGAACATCAGCAAAAGGGGAATGGCTTTAACCTGCCCGAGGGGAGACTGAGCTGAGCTCTTAGGCAGAAGCTCTTCCCTGTGAGGGTGCTGAGGCGCTGGCACAGGGTGCCCAGAGAAGCTGTGGCTGCCCCATCCCTGGCAGTGCTCAAGGCCAGGTTGGACACAGGGGCTTGGAGCAAGCTGCTCTAGTGGAAGGGGTCCCTGCCATCGTTTCTGCATGCACAAGACAGTGTAGTGGAGGCAGTTATGATTGTACCCATGAATGGAGATCAAGTTGAGGCCATAAATCTACATTAAAATATATATGTAGTGAATGGAGAGAAATTTCATTGCTAATTGACCACAGATTTTTCCCATTTCTAGTCTGAATGCAAGTCCAGCACTACAGCCTAAAGCTGGCACAACGTGTGCTTTGAATATAATCTGGATTGCCCAGCGAGGTTGTGAATGCTCCATCCCTGGCAGTGTTCAAGGCCAGGTTGGACAGAGCCTTGGGTGCCATGGTTCAGTGTGAGGTGTCCCTGCCCATGGCAGGGGGGGTTGGAACTGGATGATCTTAAGGTCCTTTCCAACCCAAACCATTCTGTGATTCTATGGATTGCTTTAGTACTTGACAACAATTAGCCAGCTGATGGCATAACCAATGTGCTATCAGCCAATGCAGGATTCTTCCTACATTGTTCAAGAGGGCTATTATTTCTTATTAAAATTAGCACTTCCATAGCACTTCAAGAACTAATTCAGGGCTTTAAGAGGCCACTGGCTTGCTTCCAGACTTCCTTCAGCGGTCAGGAAAGCCAAACCAGTGAGAGCAGAGCCTCAAGCCTTCTTCAAGGGATAGCTTAGCCAACAGTGTCGTCACCCTGGGTCAGCAGGCTGCTCTGGTGGCTCTGCAGCAGCTCACAGCCATTGTCAGCCAGCACCAGAGGTAACATGCACATTAAGTGGGACAGATTTACTGCTGCTGGGGGCCCCCAAGAGCTGCTGTGCAATGGTCCAACCTCAGGTGAGTTTGCTGCTGCCTGGGAAAGAACTGGAAAGCAAAGCAGGCATTAACATTCCTTACAACTCTCAGAGACTGGAGGTAGAGATGCATGAAGCTGCTGTTCTACTTTCATTCTCCTATTACCTTCTTTTCTGAGGTGGGGAGATTAAGAGGAAACAAGATATTCTCCCTTCCTTTGGAAGTTTAAGGGGATAGATACAAACCCATTATAGTACTGCAAGGCAAGACCAACAAAGGTTGCATCCCTACTTGATGTAGGAAGACCCAGTAGGTAAAGCTTTAGCATCTCTCCACATGCTAGATCCCAAGTAGCTGAAATTTGGGCTATTTGGGGTAATTCTTCAAGGCTTTTTAAGTTTGACAGAACTATCTCCTTCCCCCACTAAAAAAAAAACTACTTCCTACCTTGGCTATAAGATTTAAAGCAATTCTAGTATATGATGCTCTGCCAATCAATTCAACCTGGGTACTGACTTGGAAGGGAAAAAGAACTTGCCATGCTTTGGACTTCCTCACCACTAATACAGGATTTCTTTGCAATACCAGCCGTGTCTTGTTTGCAAGAAGGAGCAGGCTTCCTGACTTCCCAAGCTTCCACAATGCAGTGGTCCAACACAACTTGACTTTACAACTGGGGAATGGGCTGTAACAACACATTTGCTCTCTGTCAGCTCTGCAGTGTTCGAAGGTTCAGCTGAAGCACTTTCCTTTAGGAAACATGCTGTATCCTGCAACTGAGATATCCCTCTTGGCCATGAATTAGTCCAGTGATTTACTAGTTTATACAGCAAGTTCATTCCTGGCTGCAGTCCTTATAAACCTGAAAGCTGGATGTAGTGACAGTTGTGCCTATTAAGCTAACATATGCTTAGATTTACATTAATGAAAGACTCTCAGCTTTATTGGACATTTGATACAGGATTTTGTAGTTCTATCACACACTCCAAATAGCTCTTTGCTGCTATCAGACACATCTGGATCGCTCATGGACACAACTTTAAGCCATAAATACATCCATTAATTACAGCAGCCCCATACTCCAGCTACTTCTCACAAGAGAAATAACCTCCTATGCTTATAGTTGCCAGAACAACCTTAGTTTACAATGAGCCTAAATTTAAACTGAGAATTACTACCAGGGATTTAGAAGAGAGAACAGAATACTTCTGGCAATAAGTAAGATGTAGGATCCTAGAAGGAAAATACTCAAACCTATTATTAAATAAGTAATCCAAGACTTTCCTATTAAATATAAAAAATGGAACGTACATTACTTTGTATCAGCCCAGCAATGAGATTATGGTCAGTGCCAGCCAGCTATAACATACTTCAGACACAGCCCTTTAAACCATCATCTGCTACATCTGCTTTCCCACAAGAACAAGTTGAAGCTCCTGATCTTCCACTCCCTCTCCCAATTTCCTCAGCAACCCATAGCTCCAACTTGTTAAAAGGTGAGAGAAGACAGTAGGGAGTAAGAGGAGAAGAAAATGCAAGTCTGACTTGTTCATTTATGGCATTAAAGCTCTATGAGAGCCAGTGCTGTGAGAAACTCAAGACAGTGCCGCCGGAGCACAGGCACATCATCCTTCCACACAGGTTTGAGTCTTACATGTGTAAGGCTCCAATGAAGCTTTTGGAGAATCAAATCCATGTGGACACCTCAGCAGTGGATGCTTTGAGCTAAGTGTAAATGGAGAAGGAAAGGACCAAACACGTCTGGCAGGCTGGGAGCAAGGGAGGTCCTGGCCTCCAGCATGAGGAGCTACCTAGTAGATAGATCACCTTCAATACATAGAGGGCAGGAATGGAAGAGGAGTCTTCATAGAATCACAGAATAGTTTGGGTTGGAAAGGACCTTAAGATCATCCAGTTCCAACTCCCCTGCCATGGCCAGGGATACCTCGCACTAAACCATGGCACCCAAGGCTTCGTCCAACCTGGCCTTGAACACTGCCAGGGATGGAGCATTCACAACCTCCCTGGGCAACCCATTCCAGTGCCTCACCACCCTAACAGGAAAGGATTTCCTCCTTATATCCAATCTAAACTTCCCCTGAAACTTCCTTCATGTGAAGAACAAACCATGTTTTGCAGAAATGAAGTCACAAAACCTGAGCTGTCTCTAACCCTCTTATTCCAAGTCACAGACTGGACTCCAGTGCTGGGCTGAGTTTACGGCTTGACTTTTTTACCCAAAGAACAGATGTATTTGTGGCAAATAACAAAAGGAAGCTGCTTTTTGTTCTTGATATTGGTGCTTATCAGTTTGCAATAAGTCAGGTCAACAATCACATTCAAGACAGTCTACACAGTACAAAGGTAAGTTACATGCAAATCCAATTCCCAAAGGGCATAAACATGTGAGCATTTAGGACAAGAGGAAATGGCCTCAAGCTGCACCAGGGCAGGTTTAGATGGAGCTGAGGAACAATTCCTGCCCCAGAGGGTGCTCAGGCATTGGAACAGGCTGCCCAGGGCAGGGCTGCAGGCACCGGCCCTGCAAGTGTTCACACCCTGTGGAGAGGAGGCCTCAGTGCCATGGGGCAGTGGTGGCCTTGGCAGTGCTGGGATGAAGGTTGGACTGGGTGAGCTTAAAGGGCTTTTCCAACCTGGTTGGTTCTATGACTTCTAATCTCATTGAACATCACTTCATTGATACAGTCTTTCACGCACCAGCACAAATAAAGCAGCAGAATAAAGCTGCTTATGAAGTTCTGCACAGCTCTGTGCCATTCCTCTTTTAAACAGAGCTCTGAACCCAGATTTGATCAAGAGCTAGCAACGTCCCTATCATGCTTAGGCTAAGGATCTGCCACCATAAAGGTGTTTCATTCCATAGGCTCTACTGGGAAAGCTGAAGATAAATGCAGCAGCTAACTGTATGTTAACTGCTAACCCTGCAGTTAACATACAAACCCCCCACCTCTCTCCCATGCTTCATGGACTGTTTCAACTTGCTGTGACCCATGTCATTCCCTTCTACAGATCTGGGCAAAAGTCAGCCTTGTAAACCGACTCTTGTGGTGACTGATTAGCCTCAGTTTCCATAGAGCTTTGCACCACACAAGTGAAAGGCCTGGGAACAGATTTGTCCATAATGTCTGATTCCACACATAAATATCCCTAAGGAACCCCTTCAGAAAATTCACATCCCAGTTTCCATCCCAGGAAGACACCACCCCACGATTCCAACCCCCATGCTTTTTAGGCCAAGAGAGATGACACTTGTTGTAGTGCTCATCCATGAGAGTGCTGCTTATTGAAGCATACAGAGGCACTCAAGAGGTCCCATTACAGTCTGTGTTTATTTGTGTTGGCTTCAGGCCACCTGGGGTTTCATGTCCCAAGCCAAGGGGATGCCTGCCCTGTCTTGGCTGCTTACACAGTACGAGGAGCCAAGTCTTCCAGGTGGAAATGCTTCCTAGCTTAGAAACATCCAGGCTGGCCACTGCAGGAAAACAATCACAGTTATCACTAGCAAAGGGGAGTTTTTAGCAGAGGAACATACTGATTTAAAAGCACAAGTCAGGCTAAGAGGAATCCTACTGCCCCTTCCAGGCTCCTGCTGGGAGAGGGTGGTGGCAGCAACAGGATTAAAGTCTGAAGGTCTGCAGTTTGAGAGCCAGCAATTTGACTGCTAACATACAGGAAAACAAAGAGCAAGGCCCTTCAAGAGCATCAAAGGTGATAACCTCCTGCCACACACAAGTGCCATCTTCACAGCATGTGGCACTCTTCCTACTGCATGAACATCTATAACTACAGTGTTTAGAAAGAAGTTGGTGGCATTTGTAAGTCGGGAACCTTTGTGAGGAAAGGACAAAAAAGGGAAAAGCTATAAATGAAAGACTCCGCAGTGCATATTTTGACGTAGAAATTAAACTAAGCTTTCCTACCTCCTTTTATCTCTATGCAAGTACCAGCAGGCTGAAAGGAATAGGGTAGAGAAGAGCCACACTATTTCCATGCAGTCAGAGCTGCAGAGGCTGGACAATGAATCCCACCCACTGCACAGCCTCACTTCCTTCATGGAGATGAGGATGAAAACAGAAGAAATTCAGTGAAGCTCAAGTCAGAATAGATTGGCATGACTCACCTATGGGTTTATCATCATAGGATCCCAGACTGGTTTGGGTTGAAGGGACCTTAAAGCTCATCAAGATCCAGTCCCTGCCACGGGCAGGGACACCTTCCACTGGAGCAGCTTGCTCCAAGCCCGTGTCCAACCTGGCCTTGAACGCTGCCAGGGATGGGGCAGATGCTGTACAACCTGAACAGTCAGGGAACAGCTGAGAGCATCTTCTCTTCCTGCACCAGCACTGCACACAGTGCTTCACGTGGGGTCTCAGAAGAGCAGAGGGGCAGGATCACCTCCTCCAACCTGCTGGTCATGCTCCTTTTGATGCAGCCCAGGATACAACCAAAATGCTTTCAATCTGCACTTAGTGGCTGGCTAAAAAGCACAAGCATGCCATCCATGCTGCTGAAGAAATGGTTAAGCCACAGACAATGCAGTTTTGGACTGGAGAGAGAAAAACATAGGAAACAAACCTTCAAAGGGGCATGTTTCACTAATTCTTAGAGCACTTTCTGTCTGCAAGCAGAACTGGGGAGGATTTGAGGCACTCACATATATAGAAGCATAAAAACTAATAGCAGGCCAATTGTTCTGTCACAATACCATAAGGATCTGATGCAGACTACAAGATAATCGTTTTTAGATTTAGGAACCAAAGCAGAATCCTAACATATAGGATTTTAAGGTCTTCTTTTAGCAATTGCCAGCACACCCCACCTTCCCAACACCACTTCAGACTGAAACGTCTATTTTTCACTATTTAAAGAAAAGAGAGAAAACTCAGAGAATCCTAAATATAAACCTATTCCCATTAGTGCTGCAAACGTGCTGAGAGTGTGATTATGGAGACATGTCCAGAACATGACCTCAGATGAATCTGGCCCATCCTGAGTGTGATGTGAAAGGTGAAACACGTTACTCTCGAACCTATTACCACCAGCAACATAATATTTAGAATGCCTTTAAGTGACCTCTCCTCAGGAAATCTGACAAGATGGCCAAGGGACAAAACCTCAACCTTTCAGCTTCCCAATGGGGGGGGGCTCATTTTTGTTAGCTAGCCCTTTTTAAAACAAAAGGCTGGGAGAACGTTTGTCATTTCTATATGGCATGAACAACTGCTTAACAGCACTACATTTCATACAGTCATAGAATGGTTTGGGTTGGAAAGGACCATAAGGCCATCCAGTTCCAACCCCTGCCACGGCCAGGGACCCCTTCCACTAGAGCAGCTTGCTCCAAGCCCCTGTGTCCAACCTGGCCTTCAACGCTGCCAGGGATGGGGCAGCCACAGCTTCTCTGGGCACGCTGTGCCAGCACCTCAGCACCTCACAGTAAAGAACTTTTGCCTCAGATCCAACCTGACCTTCCCCTGTTTCAGTTTGAACCCATCACCCCTTGTCCTATCACTCCAGTCCCTGATGAAGAGTCCCTCTCCAGCATCCATGCAGCCCCCTTCAGACACTGGAAGCTGCTCTGAGGTCTCCACACAGCTTCTCTTCCCCAGGCTCAACAGCCCCAATGTTCTCAGCCTGTCTTCATCTGCCTGAGATGCCCCTGCCCCAAAACAAGAAGGTTCACGAGCTGCAGAGGTGCTGAGAACTCTCCTTGTGTAAAGCTCAGCTCTCTGGGTACTTAAACTTCTCCTCCTGCTTAATGAACTTGTAAATCTGAGTCATTAAGCATCTGAGCACACAGGCACGACTTTTATCCAACACTCAAACCATTTTCTACTGTTCACACGCTCTGGCATTCCTAACTAATTTCTTTAAATCAACAGAATTTGAGCCAAGCACGTGCTTTTCATTAAGGCCTATTCACAAGCTTCATGAGTTTGAGCTATTCACTTCTTCTGAGAAGTAAAAACAAAAATTCAATCATTTCTTCCCCCCAAAACAGGTTTGATGGATAGGCTGACCACAGAAGTTCTCATTTTATACTTTTTCAGGAGGTGAGGGTCGAGGTAAAACCTTCTCTCTCAGTTGCTCATCTCACACAAGGATGATGCCCCATCCCTGGCAGTGTTCAAGGCCAGGCTGGACACAGAGGCTTGAAGCAAGCTGCTCTAGTAGAAGGTGTCCCTGCCCATGGCAGGGGTTGGAGCTGGATAAGCTTTAAGGTCCCTTCCAACACAAACCATTCTATGATTTCCACACTGTTCAGCTGATCCCACCTGGCAGAATGACACCATCAGAATAACTGGGATACAGACACCATCATCACTAGGATTTGCTTCCTGGTTTTAGGGAGTTTAAGCAAAACCGGGACAAAGCTGTTCTTCATATCCACATGTCCCATGGAAGCATTAGGAAACCACACGTGCAGCTTGTGAATTTTTACTACAGACAAGCATCATATCATGATAAAGTCTTCAAAACGTGGGATTTATGTGACCAGATGCAAGCACAGACACCTCCCTGTTCTCTTTACAGCCAACGGACAGAAGCAGGCAGACAGATTCATTTCCTCCCCAAGTACATGTCCTGTCAAATGAATCACAACTCAAATTATGCCCATCTCTCTCTTCAGGTTGCAAATGGAACATAGTCACACAAAAACCATCATTGGAAAGAGTTCATGGGCTCATTACTCAAGACTGGACTTGAGCTGGAGAGGTGGGAACCAACATGCTTGGTAGGAGCAAAGGGACCTGAGAAGAAGAGACTAGAGATTGCTTTAAAAGAAATAAACACTATCACCAGTGGTTTAAGGTTGATGTCGAAGGTAAGCAGCAGTAGAGAAAGTGTACCTGTAAAATAGCAGAGCTAATGTGGGAGGGAATAGAACCATAGAATGGTCTGGGTTGGAAAGGACCTTAAGATCATCCAGTTCCAACCCCTGCCACGGGCAGGGACCCCTTCCACTAGAGCAGCTTGCTCCAAGCCCCTGTGTCCAACCTGCCCTTGAACACTGCCAGGGATGGGGCAGCCACAGCTTCTCTGGGCACCCTGTGCCAGCGCCTCAGCACCCTCACAGGGAAGAGCTTCTTCCTTATATCCAACCTGAACTTCCCCTGTTTAAGTTTGGACCTACAGAAATCCATAGAAAGGATTCTAGACTTTGCCTCAGCTCCTGAAGAGCTTTCTTAGCTAAGAAGGAAACAGGCGAAAAGAGCACCTAGAAACGGTCACAGCTGATAACTGCTAACTTCTGATGGAAGTAGACAATGCAAGATGTACTCCTATAGGATATGTCAAATCCACTGAGGCATAATCAGCAGCAGGCCTGGTGGTGAGGCCTGGATAAAAACCTGTTCCTTTTAGGACAAAGCAAAAAGAGAATGTCTCAGCTCAGAGGCAGGGCTGAACAAGAGCTACACCCAACAGCACACCTAGGAACTATAAAGAGATGATGTCTGGGCTCTCAAGAACCTTCCCAAGACCAAACAAAGTGCTCAGCTTCAGTATTGAGGTTTCAAAACAGCATCCAGCAAGGGGAGCTTTAGCAAAGCTGACATCTTCGTTTCTTGTTAGCTTTATGATAGACACTTTCAGAAGGACCACAGTTCAGATTAGACACGGTTAGACAGGCTCAGACAGGCTCAAGCTGGTCAAGTCATGATGTAATAGCGAGTGAGAGTGTGCTTCATCCTACAAAGAAATGCAAAGGAAATGTGGGAAACCCACAAAAACGCATCAATAAAGCACTCAGGATGACCAGCACACATTCTATTCTATTTAACAAAGATAATGTTAGGTAGTAGAAGAGTTCTCTTTAACAGACTGTGCCAGAGCACAACCAGAAGTTTATAACGCACCCCCAGGCTGTTTTGCACTAAAAGTGCAGGAGACAGACATTTAGAATGCAGCTTTTGGTTCAAACCTGCTTTACACAACCAAGAAACAGCACATTTAAGTTTTAAGAGAGCTTATAAAACACGGACTTCTTGAATAAGCAACATAAGAGTTAACGTCTCCTAGAGTTAAGGTCTTCACTTCACAAGCAACAGTGACACCTACTGTTAACACTACCAAAGGCATTCAACTTTCATTACAACTGATAAAAACACAAATGTATTTCTCCAATGACTTTTGAAAGCATATTAAACACTTCCTTCTCGAGGGTTTCCTTTCTAGCACATCTATTGCTATTACTGCAGAACTGAAGTTATCAACCTGTCTTAAAATCATAGAATAGTTTGGGTTGGAAATGACCTTAAGCTCATCCAGTTCCAACCCCCTGCCATGGGCAGGGACACCTCACACTAAACCATGGCACCCAAGGCTCTGTCCAACCTGGCCTTGAACACTGCCAGGGATGGAGCATTCACAACCTCCCTGGGCAACCCATTCCAGTGCCTCAGCACCCTCACAGGAAAGAACTTCTTCCTTATATCTAATCTAAACTTCCCCTGTTTCAGTTTGAACCCTTCACCCCTTGTCCTATCACTGCAGTCCCTGATGAAGAGTCCCTCTCCAGCATCCCTGTAGCCCCTTCAGACACTGGAAGCTGCTCTGAGGTCTCCACAAAGCTTCTCTTCTCCAGGCTCAACAGCCCCAACTTTCTCAGCCTGGCTCCATACAGGAGCTGCTCCAGCCCCTGCTCATCCTCATGGCCTCCTCTGGACTTGTTCCAACAGCTCCATGTCCTTTTTATGTTGAGGACACCAGAACTGCACACAATGCTCCAGGTGAGGTCTCACAAGAGCAGAGCAGAGGGGCAGGATCACCTCCTTCGCCCTGCTGGTCACGCTCCTTTTGATGCAGCCCAGGATACGGTTGCTTTCTGGGCTGCAAGCGCACACTGAAGCCGGCTCATGTTCATTTTCTCATCGACCAACACCCCCAAGTCCTTCCCTGCAGGGCTTGTTAAATGCCTTTTGAACTCCTCAAAATCCATCTACTGACAAGTGTTTAAAACCTCTATTTTTCCACACATAATGTTCTTGATCTATTATCATTAAAGCAGATCTGAAAAAGGACCTTTTATTTACCTTTATGCCAGTGTTTTGCAGGTTTCACCACCTGACCTAAACAACCACCTAAAACTGCAGTCACCATCCCCGTTTTATACCATAAAAGTGTTGGAGTAACTGGATCCTGACTTTGGGCAGTGCCTATTTTCTGGATTATAAAGCAGAAAAAAGGCAAATTCAATTCAAATTAGACATTTAAAAAGACACAAACCACACACATTCAGGTGTGTAGCTGCTTTGTTCCAACTACAGCATCATTCTACCAAGTTAAGTTTGGGCAAGTTGCTTCCCCCCTGCCCCTAGTTCTAATTGAGTTAAGTTTTAATGTTGTTGAGGAGAACAGAGTGGGGCTGTTGTGGTTTAACCCCAGGTGGTAACTAAGTACCAGGCAGCCGCTCACACACACAACCCCACAGTGAGATAGGGAGGAGACATGGGGGAAATGTAAAATCCATGGGTTGAGATAAGAACAGTTTAATAATTAAAATAAGATATAATAATAATATTAGTAGTAGTAATAATAATAATAAATAATAATAAAGGGAAAAAACAAAAGGAAGAACTAAAGAAACACAAGTGATGCACAATACAATTGCTCAGCACCTGCTAACAGATACCCAGTGATCAGCTACCTCCAGCCAACTCCCCCAGTTTCTATCCTGGGCATGACGTGCTGTGGTATGGAATACCCCTTTGGTTAGTTTGGGTCTGGGGTCCTGTCTCTGCTCCCTCCCAGCTTCTTGTGCTCCTCCTCACTGGCAGAGCACGGGAGAATGAAGAGTCCTTGATCAGGGTAAGTGCTACTGAGCAACAACAAAACCATGGGTGTGTTATCAGCATTGCTCTCATCCAAAAATCAAAACCACAGCACTGCACCAGCTACTAGGAAGAAAACTAACTCTATCCCAGTTGAAACCAGGACAAGGGCTTTTCCACAAAAGCCCTCCAACAAGAAGCTCCATGATCTTGACTTCCACAGCCAGCTCCAGGTCAGTGCACTAAAGCATCCACATGGCAGAAGCCAAGGAACACACACTCAAGGCCCACCTCCTTGCTACCAGAGGCACATCAGCACTACCTGGATATCTCCTTTGCACATTCCAGTCCAGAAGAGTTGGTTTTATACTTGGAAAGGCTCATTCTACTCACATGCTAAAGAAGTTACCAAGAGCTACATAGAATATTCTCCAACACCTTACCTAAGCAAAGAGAAGACATCGTACGAGTTACGGACACAGTTCTGATCCACCTGGAGAAGACTGCTCTTCAGGGTACCTGAGTGATCCTTAAGGCAAAGAAAGGATGTTAATTTAAGAACCAAAACCTTCTCCATCTTGACATGTACTTTTGGTAGGACAACAAATAATGTTGCATTTAATGTCTTTTAAATCTCTTTGCACATGGTTTTATGTGCAGTAGATAGAAACAATATATGGTGGTAATGAAACCAAGCTCAAGTCTGGCTCATAACAGCACTTACCTATAAAGGTGCTAGTGATCTATCACTTCACTGTGTTCTAGACAGAGAGTGTGGTTTCCTGACCTTTATAATCCATCACTGCACAGACTGCATGCACAGAAATACTGAAGGATGCCGTTTAAAGTGCTGCCATTCTTCAGGTTCAGATCTGAGAGCCTATTCAGTGACGTGAGATAAAGCCCTACTCCCTATCCATGCTGAAACACGTTTAAAGGATCAAAGCAATCTCAGTTGTGAATGATGTGAATAAGTCTCTGGAAGTTACAAAAAAATCCCTTCTATCGTTCTTAAGCAACCGAAGTGTACACTCTGCACAAGAGGCATTGAAACAGTGACAAAGAGCAATTCTTCACGTTGCAAAGATCACATATTGAGTTCTTCTATATCATAGTCACACAAACTCCTAGAAGCACCAGAGACTCAGAACGGGTTCTTCACATGATAAAGTCAATTCTAAATAGGTCAAAACACCAGCAGCACTGTAATGAAGTTTACGGATTGTAGGAAAACAGGCATTCATTTAGTGTATGCACTAACTCTACTTGATCTCATCTATCAGCTGATTTTCCAAGTGATGCAGGCACAATCAGAGTACCACAATCCCTGCACACTCCCTGCCTCAACAGGCTGCTTTCATATAGAACATGTTGAAATGCAGTTACATGTCAACATCTCCTGACACAACTGCATTAGCCACAGGCCATGCAGCACATTCTTTCCCACAAAAAATAAAGTTCCACCTAAATAATTGTGTGATCTATACACTGCAATATGCATCACATTGCAACAGAGGCACCATATCACAGAATCCCAGACTGGTTTGGGTTGGAAGGGAACTGAAAGCTCCTCCAGCTCCAACCCCTGCCATGGGCAGGGACCCCTTCCACTAGAGCAGCTTGCTCCAAGCCCCTTGCTCCAACCTGGCCTTGAGCACTGCCAGGGATGGGGCAGCCACAGCTTCTCTGGGCACCCTGTGCCAGCGCCTCAGCACCCTCACAGGGAAAAGCTTCTGCCTGAGAGCTCATCTCAGTCTCCCCTAGGGCAGTTTAAAGGCATTCCTCCTGGCCTGGCCCTACAGGCCCTTGTCCAAAGCCCCCCTCCAGCTTTCCTGGAGCCCCTTTAGGCACGGGGACCTGCTCAAAGGTCCCCCTGGAGCTTTCTCTTCCCCAGGCTGAACACCCTCTCTGTGCAATCAGTTCTAGTGTCTCACCAGTCTCACAGTGAAGGATTTCTTCCTAGTACCTGATCTGTACATTGCTGACTATAAAGCCATCACTTCCATTCAAATCCCCACAAGACTGGACTTGCTAGTTGCGGCTAATGCAGGAACTGTAGCTGTGCATCAAGGAGTCATCTCCTTTCCAGCCAGGGACTCCTTATACAACCTACCTATACCACAGCACTGCCACTGGCAATTTGGGATTAAGATAAACACAACCTGTCAGCTGTGCTGTTTGCTATAGGTAACTTTAAGCTTCTTCAGCATCGATGTAGAAATCAGCACTGCCATAGGATTAATGTGGCTGCAACCACAATGTTGGCTGAATAAGCACAAATACTCCAGTGGAGTATTTGAAGAACAAAAACCGTGGGGTGAAACAGTGGCAACATGGAGCAAATTGATTCCTACTTAAGAGCTACAAACTCTGGTTTTAAAACTGATAACTAAAACTTCATGTGCTTTTCTATTTGCCATGAAAAAGAGCCTTAGAAACCACACCATTTCAGAATGTTCTATGTTTAAAAGCAATCTCTGCTTCAAAAAACAATTCTATTTCCAGTAACAAGGGATTTTTGGACTTAAAATACTAGTCTCTGCCTTCCCAAACAGCTCAGATGTCCACACCACAAAGGCAAAGTAACAGTTCTTATCTGGTATGTCAAAAAGAGGGTTTCTTCTCAAAATGAAGTGTTTTTGTGTATTTAAGTGAGAAAATGTCAGTTTCCAAGTTCAATTTCAGCTTGTCAGCAGTACCAACAAGCCAGAAGTACAAGATGCCCTTACCTTCTGCTCAAATGAAGCTCCATAGTAACCATCATTGAGACCAAAAATAATCTCATTGGGGTTTCTTGCATGTATCTGTAAGAAGAGAAGGAAAAAAAAAATCATTCCAGTCACCTAACTATGACTTTACACAGCATACAGAGCACACAAGCATGGAATGCTCTGACAGTCGAAAGCAGTTTTTCAGCACCTGCAACTCTAGAAGCACAGGAAATCTAAGTGAAAATGGAATTTATCCATAGAAAATGCATTTGCTTCACAGGTTTAATATGTCACTGAGTGTGCTCAGCAATTCTACCTTGAAATCAGAAACATTGGCCAGAGCATCCTTCCTATTGCAGCGTTCCCAGCTGACAAAAATAAGGAGACCAGGAAACTAATCAAAGAAATAAGTCTTAAGAGTAACTAGTTTGCACATAATGATAAGTAATGATGCTAACAATGAGGGTTCTCTGGTCATAGCAGACAAAATCATGGAATCACAGTATGGTTTGGGTTGGAAAAGACCTTAGGATCATCCAGTTCCAACCCCCTGCCATGGGCACGGACACCTCACACTAGCGCAGGTTGCTCCAAGTCCCATCCAATCCGGGCTTGAACACTGCCAGGGATGGGGCAGCCACAGCTTCTCTGGGCACCCTGTGCCAGCGCCTCAGCACCCTCACATTTAGTGGTTTTATTTAGTAGTTTTATCATTTATGTGATATGGGTTTCTTTCTGAGCCACTTTTACTATAGGCTCCACAATTCAGAACACACCTCTCGTTTCACCTCTTTCAAAAGGCTATGAGTAATATACAAACCCCAGAATAAAACAGATCTCAGAGTAAGCTCCTTGGACTGAAGAGCTTTGATGGTTTGTCATTGCTATGTGAATGGATTAAAACTGTCATATACACAAACATTTTAATAAGAGCAAGCAGGGACAGGCCAAGGGGAATGGCTTTAGCCTGCCAGAGGGGAGACTGAGCTGAGCTCTTAGGCAGAAGCTCTTCCCTGTGAGGGTGCTGAGGCGCTGGCACAGGGTGCCCAGAGAAGCTGTGGCTGCCCCATCCCTGGCAGTGTTCAGGGCCAGGTTGGACACAGGGGCTTGGAGCAAGCTGCTCCAGTGGAAGGGGTCCCTGCCTGTGGCAGGGGTTGGGACTGGATGAGATTTAAGGCCCCTTCCTATCCAAGCCAGGCTGGGATTCTATGAAGTATACATACAATCACACCACTGTTTCCTTGAAGCAAGGCACTGCACTTTAAACCACTACCATTTGAGATTCTCAGTCAACAGTGGTACCTTAAAGCAGTCAAGATTTAAAGCTCAGAGGTAACCTAGCATGAATCTCTGCAATCAAACCTTAAAACATGCCCATTGAATGTGTTCATTTCTTTTCTTAGCCTTCTATCTATTTGTTCATCCACATAACTTGTTTCCTTCAGTAAAGAGTTGAGAATAAACTTTTCACATTACCTGCTGGCCCAAGTACTTCAACCCATCCAGATTGACCTTCCATTCAATCAAGAGCTGGAAGTGCTCCTTCTTGCCACCCCAGATCCTCACAACAAAGCAGGAGACAGAGGTATCGAGACGATCAGGCATTATCCCAAAGTCCAGGCTCCTCCATGTCGGATTCTGTGGGTAAAGAGGGATAAAACCAACTCAAACTAAACAATGCAGAAGGTAGTGAAGTCCATGTCAAACCTTATATCTATATATCTATATATATCTATATCTATATATATCTATATAGATATATAGAGATATAGAGATATATATATATATAAAAGAATAACAAACACCCTATTTCAAGGTTCACACATGGCTGAAGCCAACAGGCTCTGCTGCTTCCTTAGCCTGTTTACTACACAGAATCCCTGGGTTAAAGGCTTCATGCTGTAAAGTACTTCAGAAACTCAGAGTGGGCTCTGTTTCCTTCCATTAGGAAACACTGAAGAATTTACTCAGAATTTGCTCATTCAGTTGAGCCAAATCAGGACCTTCACAAGTGGAAGTGACTTCCCAAGTCATAACTGAGCTTCTGAGTACAGTTTACACTGCAAAAGTGAAGTTTAAAGGGCTGATCTACTCCTTAATGATTCAGTTTGCATTATTGACGTGTTTGTTCACGTTCTTCTCCTCCTTGACTGATGCTGATGGCAATCCTCAAATGCTGCCTCTTCATCCCAAGAGGCCAGATGTGCATCTCAAGCTTTATAAAGTCAGCATACTAAACTGCTAACATCTATTTCCCTAGAACTCAGATTTGCAAACATGAAGCATTCCAAGAACTTTCACTCATCTCTGATAACACAGAATTAAAGATTTATGGAACTGTTGTAACTGGCCAAGATGCAACCAAGTCAATGCAACCCTACAAGTGCCAAGAGACAGATATTGACTTTAGGACTGCCACAGGCCATAAATCCCAGGGTGTCCTAAGGCAGAAATGGGGAAGAGCTTTTTATGCACATCTCCCTCCTCTGCTACACCCAGAAACAGTAACTCCTCCAAAACAAATGTGGGAACCCACCACTACCCCACGATACAACAAGCTTTTCCTTCTAGTGCTTAAGAAGCTTGGAAGAGGCCAACCATCTTTGAACTGGTGTTAGGCAATTTAGAGTCAGATGCCTCTGAAAAGAAGGGAGGAGCAAAGCCACCCATGAAGTACTGCAGAAGGAATACATGCTTGGAGTTTTCTTAAGGAGAAGGGATATTTGGTAGCACAAAAATACCATTTTAATAAAAACCCATAGACAATGTATGAAATTTGCTCCAGACATCTTTGATTTACATTGGTGACATTTCACCTCATGTTGCCTTTGGTTAGATTCCCTTTTTGTCATTCCTTGTCCTGACTTAGAACAGGCAGACCTCAAAATCCTAAAGTCTCATGGAACTTGTCTCTTGCATAAATGAGGCTTGAGGATGTAGAGAGCTGCTTCTCCATTCAGGAGCTTTTCAAAGCACTTAGACCTCATGGGCTATAAATGGTGCTGCTCTATCTTGTTCATGCAGGTTTTCAAACTCCTTTACCCAGTATCTGCAACATCCTACACCTAGAGAGACACCTACCTCTCATCTGCTGTAAGAACCTGACCAGTTCTGGGCCCTTCACTGACCCAAAATGGGAAATGTAGAAACTCTAAGATGCTTTCAACTTCACTTTCTTAAAGCTATTCAAAGAATGCACATGTGTATATGAGCAGGTACATGCTCCTTACCATTCACTTATACAACAGAGAGATGTCCAAAGAAATCAGTGCAACACTGACTGTCCCTTTGTCTGGGGTGTTGCAAACAGGGCCTCGGCTTCTATACCACTGCACAACCTGAGCTTCTATTGAATCTGTACACCCAAAGTAACATACAAGTGCTTCTTGAATAGACATTTAAGTAAAAGCAGCTATTTCTGTTAACACCAAGAAGAGCAAATAAAGAGATGAACTGCACACAAATCTGAGTTATGGCACATACAAATCTCAGCTACTGAAATGACTTAAACCAGTAAAAACACAGCTAATGGTACTTTACCTATCTGGTGTTCTTAATATTGAATTTATATTTTAAAGCTTTATTTGAAGTTTTCACATGAAAACACCCTGCCCTTGGAGTGTTCTATCTTGCAAGAGGACCAAGACTTGAAACCAACACACACGTCTACTAATCAGTAACTCACTACCCCAACCCCTGTGAGACCGACCTGAAAAGGAGAATGGGATACTCCAACCAGAACTGAAGAGTGCAAATACACATTTAACAGTGCTGGTGTTCAGCAGAGAAATCAAACTACTGGAGTAAACACACAGTTTTCCAAAAGAAAAGTTTTAATATTAAAGTAACTTACCAGAGAATTCTTGATCACCTCACTCTTATAAAACTCTAAAGAAAAAATGAGTAGAAAGACACCTTTAGATTAGTTTAAACATGGATATAGAACAGAAAAGACTAAAATAAATAACACTCATGTAAGACAAATGCTAGTAGGTCTGGTTTATCAGGAGTAGATTCATGAGGAAGACTTAGAAGTACAGGCATGCTTTGAACTAGAGCAAGACCTCACTTGGAGCATTGTGTGCAGTTCTGGTGTCCTCTATGTAAAAAGGACATGGAGCTGCTGGAACAAGTCCAGAGGAGGCCATGAGGATGCTCAGGGGCTGGAGCAGCTCCCGTATGGAGCCAGGCTGAGAAAGTTGGGGCTGTTGAGCCTGGAGAAGAGAAGCTGTGTGGAGACCTCAGAGCAGCTTCCAGTGTCTGAAGGGCGCTACAAGGATGCTGGGGAGGGACTCTTCATTAGGAACTGGACTGATAGGACAAGGGGTAATGGGTTCAAACTGACACAGGGGAAGTTTAGATTGGATAGAAGGAGGAAGTTCTTTACTGTGAGGGTGCTGGGGCACTGGAATGGGTTGCCCAGGGAAGTTGTGGATGCTCCATCCCTGGCAGTGTTCAAGGCCAAGTTGGACAGAGCCTTGGGTGCCATGGTTTAGTGTGAGGTGTCCCTGCCCATGGCAGGGGGTTGGAACTGGATGACCTTAAGGTCCTTTCCAACCCAGACCATTCTATGGTTCTATGATTCATTCACACTTCACTATTAGACATCAGCATTTGAACTTAGCATTTCACCTTTATACCCAAGATAACTCTCAAGATTTACTGAGGTTTTGGTTTCTGGGGTGCCCCAGTACTTCACAATATTTGGATGACATTGGCAAAGTGACTTCTTCGTCAGGAGGAGTGCAGCACTCATTGCACTGTTTTCCTGAAGAGCATGAGGGACATTGAGTTTCTTTCCAACCCTAACTATCCTATGATTCTATGACCTGTTCCAGATGCTTAGAGAGCAAAGAGCCAAATCACCCCACAGAGGTGCCAAGAACCCTGTATTAAATAGAAATAAGCAACCGCTGACACAGGGACCTTGGCTTTTCCAGCCCAAAAAGGAACTTGAAGGGGCTTCAGGTAGAGAGCTCTGGAGGCTGTAATACAGATCTTGTACTATATCCCTTATCCTTGGACTCCAACAGACTAAAGTGTTGATGGAATGCAGGACAGTCCCTTACATGAGAGACTGTAGAAGTAGTGATCAGTTAGAGGTTCAGCCAACCACAAAGAAGTCCAGGCTGCAACCTCACGTTATATATCCTTATCCTTCTAAAACCTTTGAGAAAAGCAAGGATCAATTACACTAGCTGAAAATAACGATTAGGAGAACACCAAAATTCACCTCCAACTGTTGAGCATATCAGAAAGGAGGTTAAAAATACAGTTTTAATAACATCTCTCTACAGTCAAGAACTGTAGTGGAAAGCAAAGCATTAAAGGGGAATGAGATCCAACACTCAAACACAGCTATCAAAAGCAGAACAGATGCCTGGATGCTTCATGTCATTGGCTGACAAGTCTATTTTTGGAAAACTTACGTATGAGTGCTGGTTTCTGCTCTGTAAAGTAACTGAGCAGAGAGCAGGACACTCTCCCCCCACAAATCAACTAAGGCTCCAAAGGCTTTAACTGTTCTGTGCTCTTGGAAGTTCCCAACTTTCTTGAATTATCAGCGAGGGGAGAGGAGCAAAGAACAATAATAAGCTGATTTAAGACTCTACTAAATGCATCATCTGTTTTGCTTCCTTGGCTGCCAACTGAAAGCTTTTAGGAAGCTCAGGAAACTAAAGAGCTCTTCTCCACTATTAGTATAAGCGATGCAAACATGGCAGCGGGGCTGTCAAGGTAATAAAAGGGCAGAGAATCTGGATCATAGGAACCCAAGGATTAACCAGTGAAAATCTGGTTTACCTTTGTATATCTTGGTGTTATCACACAAGTGAAGAGTGAAGTACGTATCCAGGAGGCGATACCCATTCTTGTTGATGATGTTCCGGGCAGCGATATTCCGAAGGTGGCGAAGCCGGCGCTGAAAAAGAGCAAAACAACAAAACAAAACAGATCAAGAACTCTGAAAGGGGCTTAGAGCAGTGGAAGGCATCCCTGGCCATAGAGGGGGTTGGAACTGGATGATCTTAAGGTCCTATCCAACACAAACCATTCTATGATTCTTTGAAACTGTTTGGACAAGCAGCAACCAGCACCTACGAGCTCAGATTAAGCAACACTGCTCTACTACTCACACTTGTATCCTGTACCTGCTTTCTGCTCTTCATGTCTAAATCACTCCACCTAATCCAGTAGTCTCAAGTGAATATGTGAGACACTGAGCTTCAAACAGCAGCAGCACCACCCAGGTATTCTGCATCATCCCATTGGAAACACTTCCAAGGCAAAGCTATGTTCAACAAGCACTAGCAAAGAGCTCCAACATAAACCAACTCCTAACCCAGAGCTGGATAAAGCTTCCTGAATTCACAGTAATCCTGGAAACTGCTACCACAGCCTTAAATAAAACATACCATAGAATCCTATCGGAAAGTCACATCCAGATTGTCAGGGAATATGAAGGACACAGTGTAAGTTGTGACGTCTGTCAGCTACCATCTGCTCAGATAACAAAGTCCTTTTGGGGTGAATACACTTGAATATGGCACTACAATCTTTAGTTTAAGTGATTTCAGCATTATGCTAGTTCGCTACAATACTGCATCTTGAATGAAAACCCTCAGATTGAGTCAAGCTCTCTCCATCCCCCTTTCTCCCACCAAATTCCCAACAGCTATGGCTCAAAGCACACAATACCCTTAACTTAGACAAATACTGAACATGACCAGCAGGGCGAAGGAGGTGATCCTGCCCCTCTACTCTGCCCTCGTGAGACCTCAATTGCAGCACTGTGTGCAGTTCTGGTGTCCTCAACATAAGGACATGGAGCTGTTGGAACAAGTCCAGAGGAGGCCACGAGGATGAACAGGGGCTGGAGCACCTTCTGCATGGAGCCAGGCTGAGAACATTGGGGCTGTTGAGCCTGGAGAAGCTGCATGGAGACCTCAGAGCAGCTTCCAGTGTCTGAAGGGGGCTACAAGGATGCTGGAGAGGGACTCTTCATGAGGGACTGCAGTGATAGGACAAGGGGTGATGGGTTCAAACTGAAACAGGGGAAGTTCAGGTTGGGGATAAGGCAGAAGCTCTTCCCTGTGAGGGTGCTGAGGCGCTGGCACAGGGTGCCCAGAGAAGCTGTGGCTGCCCCATCCCTGGCAGTGTTCAAGGCCAAGCTGGACAGAGCCTTGGGTGCCATGGTTTAGTGTGAGGTGTCCCTGCCCATGGCAGGGGTTTGGAACTGGATGAGCTTAAGGTCCTTTCCAACCCAAACCATTCTATGATTACAAATTCATTGCTAACAAGTTAACACAGACTCTCCAGTCGTTCTTAACTCATTCCTTAGCTGTGCTTCTTATTTTAACTCTGAAAATCCATGCAAGCTTAAAAAACAGACTGTCATGAACTTAACACTCAGCAAACCACCCTTTCACACATATAAAGTTCTCCTCAAATCCTTTGGTATCGCATTCTCCCAATGAATCTCTCAATCTACTCTCACTCATCTACCACAAGGATGTTGACAAGTGGCTGCTTATCCTTTCTGGATCACCACAAACCACCTACAAGCCTCAAACAACCGGGTTAGTGCATCCTTTGACCACAAAGTTCATTTTACAGGATACTGGTGCTTCCCGAAAGCTCCTAAGTCTGGATCCACCTTCAAAGAAACACACTCACCAAAAGAGGGTTTAAAATGCTTTTGAAACCAAAGACAATTTTTCTGTTTGCAGCTTGTCCTAAAATACATTTATGAGTTAAAAGGCTATCATCTGTGTTAGAATAACAGTTACAGTGACATTTTATACCACTTGGTATCACTTCAGTGATGTCTTACTTTTCCTTCCTGGAAACCTTGAAGAGGAATATTACATTTCTGTTCATGTGACAGATTCAAAACCACCAGTTTCATTCCTGCAAAGGCCGAGTTACACTAAAAACAGAGCTGAGATGGGATGACCACATACCTCCAGGATAAACATACAAGATTAAAAACACACCCGAGGGAAGGGATGGGATCCGGAGGGAACTAGACACACTGGAGAGGTGGGATCGTTCAAGGCCAGGTTGGACAGAGCCTTGGGTGCCATGGTTTAGTGTGAGGTGTCCCTCCCCATAGGAGGGTTTGGAACTGGATGATCTTAAGGTCCTTTCCAACCCTAACTGTTCTATGATTCTGCAACCTCATGGAGCTCAAAAAGGCCAAGGGCAAGGTCCTGCTCCTGGGTTGGGGCAATCCCAGCACAAACCCAGGCTGGGGGAGACTGGATGGAGCAGCCTGAGGAGAAGGACTTGGGGTGCTGGGTGAGGAGAAGCTCCCCATGACTCGGCTTTGGTGTGCGCTTGAGCCCAGAACCCCCCTGTGTGCTGGGCTGCACCCCCAGAGCGTGAGCAGCAGCTCAGGGAGGGGATCTTGACCCTCTGCTGTATGAAGGGGAGACCCCCCTGCAGCCCTGATCCAGCTCTGGGGCAGCAGCACAAGAGGGACGTGGAGCTGTTGGAGCGAGGCCAGAGGAGGCCACGGAGCTGCTGCAAGGGCTGGAGCAGCTCTGCTCTGGAGCCAGGCTGAGAGAGCTGGGCTGGGTGAGCCTGGAGAAGAGAAGACTCCTGAAGGGGAGACCTGAGAGCAGCTCCAGTGCCTGAAGGGGCTCCAGGAAAGCTGGAGAGGGGCTTGGGACAAGGGCCTGTAGGGCCAGGCCAGGAGGAATGCCTTTAACCTGCCCTAGGGGAGACTGAGATGAGCTCTTAGGCAGAAGCTCTTCCCTGGGAGGGTGCTGAGGCGCTGGCACAGGGTGCCCAGAGAAGCTGTGGCTGCCCCATCCCTGGCAGTGTTCAAGGGCAGGTTGGACACAGGGGCTTGGAGCAAGCTGCTCTAGTGGAAGGGGTCCCTGCCCATGGCAGGGGTTGGAACTGGAGGAGCTTTCAGTTTCCTTCCAAACCAAACCAGTCTGGGATTCTAAAAAACAAACCTACACAAAACCACCCACAAACTTCTAAGTTGCTTCATTGCTCAACTACACGATGTTATTTTGCTAGAGATTGGTATCAAGATTGTCAACAGAAAGATTAAGCTTCACTTAAAAAAAGCTGTATGAATCATGTACATTAGTTCAGATCTAAAGCTGTGCAGTTTCGCTGGCCATTCTTATAAGGAACCTAAACACTCCATAAGACATGGCTTTGAACAGACATTGCACTCTATAAAAAATGATAGAAGTGTTTTTATGTGCCATCTCTCTCCTTTAATTAACTTCTGTAGCACACAGATCAATCCTCTACCATGCTCACATATATATACACACACATTAAATCCTTTACAACCTAAAAGCAGCCCACACAGCATCTAACAAGGAGAGCAGCCTTCTCCACATCATCTTAGGACCACAAGCTAATGGTTTGCCTGGTTTAAGCAGTGTGTTACAATAAGTAGCCCCCAAGCAAAGCCAAACATTTTCTTGTCTTTCGCTACATGCAATCAGGTTTGGAAAAAGCTTCAGTGTTATAACCAACACCTGCACCTCTGGACAAGATGTCACAAACCATGGAGACATGGACCCACATCTTTACACCCTTCAAAGTCTGGAGTTGATCCTCAATTCAGAAGTCTCAGTTCTCCCAAAGCAGCTGGAAGAGGAATGGTACATTCAGGGCTTTGAGATCACAGTACAATCCAGGAGTCAGAATGCAACAGGTAATGAATGTCTATTTAAATCTTCAACTTAGTCATCCCTCTCCTCCTCCTTCTGTCCCACTACTTAGCCCTGCCAATAGGGAACAAGTTTCAAGCTAATGGACAATTCTCTTGTTCACATTCTTTAATATGAAGTCATGACAACAGAGACTTGGATCCTGAAAATAAGCCTCCCGACACTGTCCTGATCCTATACTGCAGTATTCAGATCTCCTCAGAACTCTACAGAGGCCGCATTCAGAGTTAACCTCTGTCATTAACCTCTCCTGACCAGAGATAATCAGCTTTAGCCAGGACACCATCAGCTAAAGACATAACCAAAAGACAATTCAAACAGGCTCTAAAATACTTCATCAAGGACTTACAGCTGCTCTGTGACAAACCAAGTATTATTTAAGGGTATTTTCAAACCCTTATTAAGTGTATTTCATATCAATTTTGCTCAAGATGCTGGAATACACAATATTACCATGATGTTGTAATTCAGGTCTCACCAGCATCAGCCAAATTCTCTGCTGACAACCCCCATTGCCTACATGCACCACTGCAAATAACTGCAAGTTATTTGTACCACCATAAAGGAGCACTTGTGCAGCTGCTCCATGAATCACGCTGGGGAACTGAGCTGGATAAAACCTCACCAGAGCTCTTCTGCTGGGTTGGTTTCACGAGAGCAGTTCCTCAATGTGGTTCCCAATGTGGCTGTAGAAACAGCTGAGCTGATGCAAGAGGGACAGAGCAGCAGCCAAAGTCAGACAGGACTGACTGGAGCAGCTCTGCTTTGGAGCCAGGCTGAGAGAGCTGGGCTGGAGAAGAGAAGTCTCCTCAAGAGGAGAACTTAGAGCAGCTCCCAGTGCCTAAAGGGGCTACGGTAAACCTGGAGAGGTGCTTCTGTCCGAAGGCCTGTAGGGACAAGGAATGTGAAAGATGTGCTGAGCTTCTTCCAGAAGTCAGGGGTCTCTTGTTCAAGAAAAGTACTTGGTTTTCATAGACTCACAGAATGGTTTGGGTCAGAAAGGATCATAGAATCATTTGGGTTGGAAAGGACCTTAAGATCATCCAGTTCCAACCCCCTGCCATGGGCAGGGACACCTCACACTAGACCATGTCACTCAAGGCTCTGTCCAACCTGGCCTTGAACACTACCAGGGATGGAGCATTTAGCACTTGTTTGGGCACCCTGTGCCAGCACCTCAGCACCCTCAAAGTAAAGAACTTCTTACTTATCTCCAATCTGAACTTCCCTTGTTTCAGTTTGAACCCATCACTTCTTGTCCTATTGCTACATCATTCTGAAGATCTTGTTTGATGTACCTACTGTTCCCATTTCATGTTTTCCAGATTTACCACAGGCCATACACAAGTCAGACTGCTGCAGAATAAAGTATGTTGGTTGACAACCTTGTTAATACTTTGTTTTTTCATTCAATGATCCCAGAACTCTAAACCTCCGAAGACCTGGTAGACTATAAAGGACTGAAGCTGCCTGCTCCCTTCATGCTTTAGTTCCCTCAACAGGAAGATAGCACAATCTTTCACTACCTCTGCCCAAAACACCACCTTCTGCATCAGACACTTGTTTCCAAACAGTGTTTTCTGGTGCATTTCTGCTGTCTCACATTGAGGGTCAGAGAATTAAACCATGGAAAAGCTGGCAAAAAAAGAAGTTAGTTTAAAACTTGTGCAAGTTCCTCTAATTTCTCTCACTGTATCTACACAGATGTACCCAGCACAAAAGCAGGACAAAGCAGACAGACTGCGGTTTCTTGGTGGCTTCAACTGATCCAAACAACCACTCTTTGCTTCCTTCCAGCTCTGAGGAACCTGGATAACAATATTGGATATTCACTGGTTTGTCTGTCTAACAAGGTGGTACCATTAATAAAAATCACTGCAGAGATGAAGGGGGGAAGGAAGAAACACAAGAAGAGGTAATAAGTCAAAACAAGAAAGAGAAGTGTGCTGCTGTTAGCACAAGGTCTGGCCTGTTCGTGAAACCACAGGAGAACAGCAACTACCTCCAATAGCCTAAAGTATTCATGCAATTGCCTAATGATTTCTTCAAGGACATCTAATGGGCAGCAAAATCAAGCACAGGGAGTTCTGACTCCTCTTCCATCTCAACCACTTTGTTATTCTCGCACGAGATGATGACCCTGGGAAAGAAATGATAATGTAAGAAAACCCATCTGGATGACAGCTCAGCGAAGCACCATTTTCCCATCTTCACTGCTGACCTACCACACTTAGCAAGCACCTCAGACCCAAGGAATTGTGCAGCTCAGGTTATTAATATCATAGAATCCCAGAGTGGTTTGTGTTGGAAGGGACCTCAATGCTCAGCCAGTTCCAACCCTTCCACGGGCAGGGACACCTTCCACTAGAGCAGCTTGCTCCAAGCCCCTGTGTCCAACCTGGCCCTGAACACTGCCAGGGATGGGGCAGCCACAGCTTCTCTGGGCACCCTGTGCCAGCGCCTCAACACCCTCACAGGGAAGAGCTTCTGCCTAAAAGCTCATCTCAGTCTCCCCTTGGGCAGGTTAAAGCCATTCCCCTTGGCCTTAGCCCTACTTGCTTTAATAAAATGCTCACTTTGGCCTAATACATTTCACATTTTGCCAGAGTTCCTGGGTTTTGAGCTAGAGCCTTTAAGAACAGAGAAAAACCCACAACCTCTCAGCCTGACACACAGAACCCCGTGTTTCTCTGTGACTTACGACAAACATATAGAGACCCCAAGAACTGACCTTGCAGGCCAGTTCTGTTAAGCCTGAAACAAGCAGGTTTGTTGTAGTAACATCTCTGTTGGTAACTAATCTTTGCACCCTGCTTTAATGCTGAAATAGTTGGAAGGATTTTGCTTAAATTCTTCCAGAGCTATTGTGGATCATAAAGAAGCAGGCTAGAAAACTCATGTGAAAGCCAGGTAAAACCAGAATATGTACCAGCTTGTGGAGAGGTCAGCGCTGATCCTGACCTGAAAAGAATTTATGGAATAGCCTCTGTTGAAACAGTCGGGAAGCAGCATTCTGAAAAGCAGAGGTGATGTCCAGAGACTACGTCTCCATATGGGAGATGAAGCACCTCCTGTATGAAGACAGGCTGAGAAAATTGCAGCTGTTCACCCTGGAGAAGAGAAGCTATGTAGAAGCTTTCACGAGGGACGTGACTGCATCCCTGCCCTGGGCAGCCTGTTCCAATGCCTGAGCACCCTCTGGGGCAGGAATTGTTCCTCAGCTCCATCTAAACCTGCCCTGGTGCAGCTTGAGGCCGGTTCCTCTTGTCCCATCCCTTGTTCCTTGGGAGCAGAGCCCAGCCCCTCCTGGCTCCATCCTCCTCTCAGGCACTTGTAGGCAGCCATCAGGTCCCCCCTGAGCCTTCTCTTCTCCACACTGAACCCCCCAGGTCCCTCAGCCCTTCCCCATCACACTTGGGCTCCAGACATCATCCATACTCCTGCTTACTTACACAACTTACTGCACTGAGAGGTTCAACAAGGACAGTCAGCAAATGGAAGCTGTTGTCTGAAAAGCATCGAGTCTTCCCTAGTTCATATAGGGAGAAAGTGAAAGAGGAAGAATAAGGAACATCTCCACATTTGACATGGCACATGCAGAAGTATAATTATTCCCCAGCTACTTGAATGCAAAGTAGCCTTCATGAGCTCAACCCAGAGCTGAAGAATGCAATGTGGGAAGTTGATGTTATAGCTTAAAACATATCAGTCTATGGCACAACCTGCTCCTTAAACTAAGAAAAATAATTAAGATTACTGATTATATAAATGAAAAAATTAAAATGGAGACATATATTACTCCTAAAAGTAGGTACAGCCTTAGTCCATCTTTTCTCACATTTCTTACTAGCTAGCCCACTGAACTCCTTCCTCATAAGTAACTGAATTTACACCACAGAGCAACTCAGAACTCCACATCATTGCTCTTAAGTAGTAGTTAAGAGCTGGTAGCTGTTCAGCAGGGACAAGAAACCTTCTCTTTGTACACCATAATCATGTAGAACATCTACACTGCTGTTTTTAGAGCTCAGAACCAATGAGACAACCAAGACCAAACATGATCTTCAATGCAAGCCCACAGTGTCCACACTCTTCACTTGATTTCTGCATCCTCATCCTTCTTTCCACAAGCAAGATGTGTGGTCAATGCTGCAGAAAGACTGAAAGAGCCTGTTATTTAAAACATAAGGTGGAACAGGTACAGAAGACAGCTTAGGATACAAACAGGATAGCTTTTGAAAGAGTCACAATACAGACTGTACTTCAATGTAACGTTAGCAGGAAGGGTTTAAAAGCCAAGTTATAAGCCCATGCAGGGACCAAGGCAAATGAAGCAGTGTGTATTGTTTCAACAGCTGTGTTTGGTTATGGTCACTACAACATCAAGAGAGACACACCAAGAGCTGGCAGCCACCACAACCCTGAAGAATAAAAACTGTCAGCACACCCTAAAAGAACTTGCTCTAAACTGGGGTTAAGAAAATCTGAACTGACTGTTTTGACAGACAAAGCTCCTCTGGCAGGGTGTTTAGATAGGATACGAATAACAAGGAACAAGATACACAGTCTTACCGTCCTAAACCAAGACCCTCTAGAAATAGCATCTTTCCTTAAAGGAGGTTTTCCTTTGAGTCAGTCTAAATAAATATTTACTCACTTGCAAGATGAAAGACTAGAACTGCAACTGCTTCTTTGACACAACATTTGAACTACACCACGGGGAAGACAAAAGAACATCAGGGTGCAAGTTCCACATCATTAATAACATGCTGTAGAAGCCTCTTCACATGTTAAGAAGGCTCTTAACATCACCTTAGGTAAGAGAGCATTAGTCTGTATTAGCTGTGGGAGCAAACTGAGAACACCAATCCAGCAATGGAAAACAAGATGCTGCTCAGAGAGAAGGACCCAAAAAGTAAGCAGGGTCTTCTGGGATAAAGCATCAACAAAATCAAAGGAAAGGCACTTCTGACCTTAAGGAACCACTTGATTTTAAGGATGCACCAAGCTGCACAAGCAAACAGCGATTGCTGATTAACACCTTGAAGCATATTCATGTTTATCATGTTACTGGATGACAAACCAAGGGCAAAGAGGAAACCCCCTCATCATAAGGAAAGTGTCTTTAGTTACCAGCTACCAACCCTTCCTTCAATTAAGGGTATTCCCTAACCCCCCACAAATCTCCTGAATAAAGCATCAAAGCCGATTTACTACAGCTTTCTGACTGAACAGGGCCTGACTTAATCACAGAATCTCAGACTAGTTTGAGTTGCAAAGGACCTTAAAGCTCCTCCAGCTCCAACCCCTGCCACGAGCAGGGACCCCTTCCACTAGAGCAGCTTGCTCCAAGCCCCTGTGTCCAACCTGGCCTTGAACACTGCCAGGGATGGGGCAGCCACAGCTTCTCTGGGCACCCTGTGCCAGCGCCTCAGCACCCTCACAGGGAAGAGCTTCTTCCTTATACCCAACCTAAACCTTCTCTATTTCACCCCTTGTCCTATCACTCCAGTCCCTGATGAAGAGTCCCTCTCCAGCATCCTTGAAGCCCCCTTCAGACACTGGAAGCTGCTCTGAGGTCTCCATGCAACTTCTCCAGGCTGAACAGCCCCAGTGTTCTCAGCCTGTTTCCATACAGAACTGCTCCAGCCCCTGATGATCCTCGTGGCCTCCTCTGGGCTTGCTCCAACAGCACCATGTCCTTCTTATGTTGAGGACACCAGAACTGTATGCATACTCCAAGTGCATCCACAGTACTCCAGCTATCAACAGATTACTCAGCCTGTAAAACACACATGCATTCCTTAAAGAAAATACAGGGGGGTTGGAACGAGGTGATCTTAAACCCTAAGGTTCATTCCAACCCTAACTATTCTATGATTCTATATATAGTGCAGATAGCAAAACCCAAGCCCCAGATTGTCACCCAACCTTTTGGGCTACAATTACTATTTTACAGTAACTTTAACAACTGTTTCCTCCTAACTGCCTCTAACGAGCTCTATAGACATGGATACAATTGTAGAAGATCACCAGGTCAACACTCATGTGGTGGTGGTTTACTGGAGCTGCACTTCCGTCTGTCTCAGTGGTTAAAGACAGTGCATGTCAACAAGAAGTGAAAGCAGTATTCAACTATGACATTTTCCAGCCACTACTCTTGATTTCCCCCAGCAGATTTAGTAGGAAAGGGGAAGTAAAGTATTTAAGAGTCAGTCTTTGTTTTCATATTACTCAGTGGAATGTGTAACAATGGGTATATAGAACTATTTCAGACAAGAAGATGCTCTTTTCACACTGATATAGATGAAAAACTAGTTCAGATGCAGTCCACAGCCATGGCAGATTTCTTCACTTCTACTACAAAACCTTTCAAACCCATTTGCCAGAGCCATTAAAATCACCCATTTCTGCCACATTACCCACTCTGCTGTGAATGATTTGCATTCTTAGAGCAAATAACTAAGAAATTTTAGCCTTGTTGTAATCCACCCATATTCTTCTCCTGTTGCTTTACCTCTACTTGCTTGGATCGCTTCAAGTATCCAAGGTCCTGGATTACCATTTCCAACTACTGAAAACATTGGTTTATTTATTGTTGAAATCCAGAAGCACTACAATTCAGAAGCACTTTTTCTTATTCTCCTTAGGAAGCTCTTTCCAGAAGTACTTTCAAAAGGAGAAACATCTTTTGCTTTCAAGTTCACTTGACTCATGAGCATTCCTTTGCATCCTGGGATCAAACAGGGCAGCAATGCCAGTTTCTGAAGCAGGGATGTTAAGTTCATGGTATTACTAAATTCCAAGAGCTCAAAGACTGTTAAATGTTTAGTAGATACGATTTCTTTAAAGGTATGGAATCACAGAATCATAGAATAGTTAGGGTTGGAAAGGACCTTAAGACCATCAAGTTCCAACTCCCCTGCATGATTTATTGTATTTTACAGAGTGCACAGAATCTTCACTTCTATAGTCACAGAATCACAGAATGGTTTGGGTCAGAAAGGACCTTAAGCTCATCCAGTTCCAACTCCTTGCCACAGGCAGGGACACCTTCCACTAGAGCAGCTTGCTCCAAGCCCCTGTGTCCAACCTGGCCTTGAACACTGCCAGGGATGGAGCATTTACCACTAAATTAAACCACTTCCTAAGAGCTTATCTCAGTCTCCCCTCGGGCAGGTTCAAGCCATTCCCCTTGGCCTGTCCCTACAGGCCCTTGTCCCAAGCCCCTCTCCAGCTTTCCTGCAGCCCCTTCAGGCACTGGAGCTGCTCTCAGGTCTCCCCTTCAGGAGCCTTCTCTTCTCCAGGCTCACCCAGCCCAGCTCTCTCAGCCTGGCTCCAGAGCAGAGCTGCTCCAGCCCTTGCAGCATCTCCACGGCCTCCTCTGGACTCACTCCAACAGCTCCACGTCCCTCTTGTGCTGCTGCCTCAGAGCTGATCAAGACTGTAGGGGGGTCTTGCAGAGTGCAGCAGAGGGGCAGAATACCCTTCCTCGACCTGATCATTCTTTTTTCTTCACTGTTCCCTAATCGCTCATTACAAACTGTGCCTCAGTGAAGCTGTCTGTACAACAGTTACATGTTCAAGCTTGAGGGTCTTCAAACACTGTCTCTCAGTTCATTAAGAGCCTCAGTCTCTTCAGCGCTTCAGCATAAAGGAAAAGCTTGAAGTGCTAGGGCAGTGCTCTAAGGTCGATGAAGATGTGCTTTCCTGCCTCTAGAAAACCACACATGACATCTGTTTTGGTCAGCAGTTGGCACAGTAACATTCAACAGATCATTTGACTGCAGCATGACTGTCTCAATGTTAAGACTGCATTTTTTATCCAACTCCTTCTATCTAGAAGAGCGTGAAAGGTTTGGCTCCCTCAATCTCCATTGCTTTCTCCTGCTTATAGTGCCAGGTTTGAGCAGTTAGAAAACCATAAGTTATCATGGCACTCCTGGCCTTGCATCAAGCAACTAGGAGGAGATAATGCTAAAGAATCCATCTCTCCTTTTAAGTGTAATTATTTCAGTTCTGTTAGACTCACTCTTTCAGCAAAGGAAAACTACATCCTGGCACAATTAGGGATACAAATTCAAATTCTATGCTTAACTAGATCCATTTCTTTACAGCCATATTTCTCCCATTTTAAATGTAGAGGGCAACAGCAAAAGGAGTTCTTAGGCCAGGTCATCTAGTCACCAAGGAACAAGTTAAAGAACAGGTTAGTCAGACATAAGCAAAAGGGTTTGCACATGACTTTTCACTCCTGAGCTTTGCTTTCTAATCAATGTGAATTTCACTGGCACTACTAAATCCAGACTAAACACAAATAATACCCTCAATACCTCAGTCTTTAACAAGTCCCTTCAGTTATTACAAGCCCTCACCCTAAGTCTACATTGAGAACTCGGTCTTTAAGAAGTTTTATAGCCATGACTCACACCATCTTTACTCTCAATTCTTATTGTCGAGAAATGCAGCACTGGGTGTTCTAGAGAAAACTGCTTACTGAAACAAAGCACTGAGCTGATTTCTGTGCTGGCAGGTAGCAGACAATCCCCTTGTGTTACATAGCACCAAGCTGATCAGCCAGATCATTGCATTATCGAAGGGGTACAACAGACTGGAATGACTTTTCCATTCTTTTCCACCATTCTGCAGTGAAACACCTCCAGGGTGATTCCCCCTTTGAGGTATCTCGAAACTCAGTAACAGACTTTTAAGCCCAGACAATACAGTGAAAGAGGATGATTTGTTATCAGCATCTTCAACTGTAATTTTGGAGCTGCTTGATTTGATTGCAAGCACTGACACAGACACGTGGGCTCCTTGTGTTTGCAGAGCACACAGCAAAGCAATACCCCAGACTGTCACAGCCTTCTCCTTGGTGCAATTAACATCTCTGCAGCACACATAGGAGCATTCTACACAGCTTTAACTAAATATTTACTAGGCTGGGACATCCTATAATCGCTGATTCAGTTTCTGCTCCTACAAAAGTTTCTGCTCCTAGGAAAGAAAATGAAAAGGCTGTGTTTTGGTCTCACTTTCACAAACGGTGCCCAATGACTAATAACTGAGGCTTCTCTCCCTGCAGCATTCACTTGGTTCTTGCACAAGCCTGGGAAAGAATAAAAGCAAGAATTCAGCAGCGAAAAAGCCATACTCGATCCCCTGAACTGCTCCCTGCAAAGTCCATGCAAAGCAGCAGTCATGTTTGTGTGCATTAACTTAGACCCACATTTTAGAGTGAATACATGCTTCCAAATTAGGGTCAATACTTGCACAGCTCCAGTGGCCCAGAGTCATCTCCATTCACTCTTTCTGGATGCATGGTAAATCACGTTTAGCACTGGAGCCGTTGTATCTTCATTTCAAGTTGGTACCTATTGATTTTTCCTCTAGTAATTCTTCATTTTCACACCTTGTAACGCTTAGCTCAAGTAACTCGGTGTCTCCTCCTTAATAACATCAATTGCACAGAGGAAATGAACCACAGCTTCAAGCAGAGTCACATCTTACACCGTTTCTACAGAAAAGGAAGCCTTTCCTACGGAATTATCCCCTTCTCCACCATGACCACTTAAGCTCCCATGTAATAAAAGTCCCTGCATGCAAGAGGAGAAAGGGCACAGCCTTTAGGCTGATAGAGATTGCTAAACCCTCACGCAGAGCCTCGACTTCCTCACTTAACCTTGCTCCCAACCCTCTCCAAAATTAAAACATGGGACGCCTGCCCAGTAAACCAAAAGCCAACTCTCAGCAAACAGGAAAAACAAAGTTAGCTGAAGGAAGGATGTGATGGGGAGGGGACCTTTCATCACTTTCCACAACGCACTGGATGCTGCATCCATGCTTACCCCCCTCTACCTGGTTATGGGCCAGTGCAGGAAAGGAGAGGGCAGCCTGGCTGCTCCCACCTCATCAGCTTAAACCCAGTTTATCCGGGTGTTATCTATGCTGCAGCTCCCAGCTTCATGTGCACCCAGCACCACCATGGGCACAGAGCAGCCTCGCAGGGAGAGCAAACCCCTCCCCTCAACTCTCAGTACAGGCAGGAGAGGGGCACAGACCCGGCCCCATGCAAAGGGGAACTCCTCCATCACCTTCCTACCAGCCCAAGAGATGGGTGCTCAAAACCTCCTGCCCCATGGACCCTCCTTCCATCAGTGCAGGGGAACTCCTCTCACACCTCAGGGAGTACCTCTCCCTTTTCAACAAGGGAGCACCCCACATGGCAGGGCACCCTATAGCTTCGGGAGCACCTCCCCTACAACTCAGGGTACTCCAAACCCCAGGGAGAAACCCTGGGTGCCCCAAACACACCCGAGGGCACCTCATATCTTAGGGAGCACCCCCTTTCACTTCAGGGCACCCAATACCTCAGAGAGGCACCCCCCTACACCTCAAGGCACCCTACACCCTAGGGATAAGCCCCCCCTTCAACCTCAAGGTACCCCATAACTCAGAGAGACCACCCTATACCGCAGGGCACCCCATGCATCAAGCAGCACTCCCCTTTCACCTCAGAGAACCCCACACCTGAGGAAGTACCCCCTACACCCCATACCTAAGGGACCACCCCCCTCCATACCTGAGATACCTCCTCCTACACCTCAGGGCACCCTATACCTCAAAGAGACCCAACACACACACCTCAATAAGCACCCCCTTCACCTCAGGGCACCCCACACCTGAAGGAGCACCCCTCATACACCTCAGGGTACCAGAGGACCCCCACACACACACCTCAATGAGCACCCCACACCTGAAGGAGCACCCCATACACCTCAGGGCACCCTATACCTCAGAGAGACCCCACACACACATCTCAATGAGCACCCCCTTCACCTCAGGGCACCCCACACCTGAAGGAGCACCCCCATACACCTCAGGGTACCCAATACCGCAGGGAGCACCCCGCACCTCAGAGAGCACCCCCTTCTCCACAAGGATCACCCCCCAATTCACCTCAGGGCCCGTCCCCGCGCTGAGGCCCCGCCGTACCTGCTGCGAGGGCAGCTCCACATGCAGGGCCCGGGTAGAGGAGCCCGGCGGTAGCGCGGCGGGGCCGGCGGCCGAGTTCATCCTCACGGCACGGCAACGGCCGGGCAGCGCCCGCACATGGGCCCCGCCGGGCGCGCAGGGGTTAATGGCGGCAGCACCACCGGCCCGGGCCGCTCG